>NC_060235.2:12246624-12546624 GCF_021155775.2 Neodiprion pinetum
TTCCTCATCATCACTTCCCGTTACCACTACGTCGTCTGCTACCACCGCGACTCCGTTTATATTTTTCAAAACTTCCTCCATTTGCTTTTGAAAATACCCAGGTCCCGATGATATACCGTACATCATATACAAGCATTTAAACAAGCCCTTATGAGTATTGATGGTTATCAGTTTTGCGAATTTTCCTCAACGGGAACTTGTAAAAAGGCTTCTTTTAGATCAATTTTCGAATACCGCTTCTTATTTTTATTATTAATATTTTTTGTTATTAATCGAGCCATAGCATGATCGAAGTTCGGTGGTGCATAGCGAATTGTTTTTAATGAAGGGTTGATAGTTACATTGAAAGCTCCACAAAGTCGAACATCTCCATTCGGTTTTAGTATCGGCACGATCGGGGTAGCCCATTCGCTCATTTCTACTGGTTCCAATATTTTCTCTTCTACCAATCTATCTAATTCTTTCTCTATTTTATCCTTTCAAGCGAAAGGTACAGATCGCGCTAACTCATATATCGGTTTAGCATCCTCCTTTAATTCTAACCTGATTTGGCCCTGTTGAACGATCCTTTAGAATTTTCAAAAAATTTTGCATGTTTTTCTAAGATTTTATTTAGCCTGTCATTACCATCAATTTTATTTTTAACTATATGCAGATCTAGGTCTTTAAATAATGGCCATAATCCTAGTGCTTTGAGCCACGCTCTGCCTATTATCGGTGGCCCGGACGATTCAGTTACATATAAATCAGCTTTAATTATCTTATTGTTCAGACTCACAGTTACACCTTTGAACATTCCTGCAGGCTTATTGACGGTATTATCATGGTTCCTAAATTCTATATCTGGCTCATACATTGTTTCTTTCGGAAAACATTTCTTTATAATTTCTTTTGGAATTATAGCTGGTTCCGCGCCCGAATCTATTTCCATTTTAATTTTAGATTTATTTATTTCGACCGTTACATATTGAGGCTCGACTCTAGTTTTTCCGGGTACATACAGACTATACAGACTTCTTTTATTATCAATATACATGTGGCTCAACTCTCGCGACATTTCACCATCGGAGCTACTACTACTACCACCTTCACTTACGTAACCTACTCGCGGCTTTTGTTCTGCATCTTTTTTTCCGGCTCTATGTGTACAAACTCTAGCAGTGTGACCTTTATCACCGCACGTATGGCATACTACATTTTCCCTATACATACAATCCTTCACGAAGTGTCTTGAATCCCCGCAACGGTAACAAGCAGAGCCTCCCGGTATTTGTTGTGCTCGCGCCGTTCCTCGAGCCCGGCCGAATGTTCTTCCCCTTCTAGTCCATGTACGTTGTCCCTGTCTATGATCTCCTTCATGTTGATTTCGCCAAAACTTTCCACGACTTAGCATGTGTACCTCTTGAATTTCCGTATTTGTTTCTTGCAATTTTTCTGCGCCTTTACTAGCTGCCTCTGATGCCATAGCTTTTTTTAATGCTGTTTCCAGATCGGGTTTCTCTGGTTTTAATAATTCCGCCGTTATTGCTTTACTTCTTAAGCCACAAATCATTTGATCGAGTACTTGCTCGTCTTCGTTCGTAAATTTACATTTGTCTGTCATAACCTTCAGCGCTGTGACGTATTCTTTTATACCCTCGCCGTCTGGTTGCTTCCTGAGTCTGAATTCATATCTATATACGAGGTATGATGCTGGCGGTTTCAAATAATCTTTGACCTTTGTTATAATTTCTTCATAGGTTTTGTCCTTAGGCTTAACGGGCTTACATATTTTTGCGATCTCTTCGTACGTCTCTGCATTCACTTTACTCAACAAAATTGCTCTTTTTTCTTCAGCATTTGTTATTTTGTTTGCAATGAAATACTGCTCTAGTCAATCACAAAACATTTCCCAATCATTTTTCGTAATATCAAAATCCAAATTTGCACTACGTTCCATTATACTTTTGTTTAACTGTTCATTTATACTATCTGGATCAACTATTTCGAACGTTTTCTTATCCACTATATCTGCTATCCGTATTAATTTTTGCTGGCCACACTCAATCTTTTCTTTCACAAATTCTCGAAATTTTCTTCGTAACTCATCAATGTTATCGTCTTCACCATCAATATTATTTAGTTCACACAACTTTTGCAATTGGACTTTTGTTAAATTTTGGATCCATGCAGTCCCTTTTATTTCAATCAGCATTCCAACACTTTAATTTGGTTTTATTTCGTCATACGCCGACGAAGTTTCTAGAACAATGCTTTTATCCTCGTCGCCAGTTATTGTGTATGCGAGGAAGGGGTAAATGAAGGAGACTACACTCTGTTACGGGTCAGACCCAACTGGTTTTATTGCCTGCCTTCTCACATTCTATACTATCGTTATAGATACACACATTCGTACACATTCGTACATCTCATATCTTACAAACGATGATAACAACAAAAACAACAACAAAACCAGCAAAAAAAACAACAAAAACCACAACAACAACAACAACAACAACAACAACAACAACAACAACAACAACAACAACAAAAACAAAAACAACAACAACAACAACAACAACAACAACAAAAACAAGAACAACAACAACAACAACAACAACAACAACAACAACAACAACAACAACGAAAGCAACAACAACAACAACAACAACAATAAAAACCACAACAAGCACTTACAACAACAACGACAACAACAACAACAACAACAACAAAAACAACAACAACATCGACAACAAAACGACAACAAAAAAAAAAACAACAACGACGACGACGACGACGACGACAACAACAACAACAGCGAAATCAACCAAAACAACAATGGAAATAACAACCGTATAAACAAGGTCAAGATATTTCCGAGATATTCCTGATATAAGATTGAAAATTATTTAATTACGAGGAGTTTATACCTATATTAGCAAAGTTATGCCAGGAGGTGGAGGATCCACCTCTTGACCCCGAATCGTAGCTTTTCTTGCCGTATCTATCACCGTTCTCGAGTTATTTGCGATTTTAAATCGGAAATTATATAATGATTAGGAGAAGTCATTCGGAGTACCAAAAATGCATCCTGACACTAAATTATCGCTCATTTTGCGGTAACTAGAACCGTTTTTGGAACATTTGCGATCCGAGATTGGATATAAGTGAATCAATAGGAGTTATTAATTATATCACTGAAAATATATCCCCCACAGCCTGACCCCGAATTATTGCTATTTCTGCCGTGTCTATCACCGTTTTTGATATATTCGCTATTGTAAATCGAAAATGATTAGGTTGATGTGAGTTATTATTCATAATATAAGGATCATCTGTTTTCCAGCTCCTAACCCCAAATTATTGCTATTTTTGCCGTATCTATTACCGCTTCCGAGATATTCGCGATTTTGAATCGTGAATGATTGGATTAATATGATTCATCAATTATAATATTGGAGGCAAATCTCCCCCACCTCCTGACCCTAAATTATTGCTATTTTTGCGGTATCTATCACCGTTTTCGAGATATTCCCCGTTCAAAATTGGGAATAATCGGTGGATAGAAGACATTAGTTAGGTTACTCATGATTCGACCCCCACCTTCTGACCCTGAATTATTGTTTTTTTTTCGCCGTATCTATCACCGTTTTCAAGATATTCGCGATTTCAAATCGGAAATAATTGAATCTATTGGACTTATCAATTATATTACTAAAAATATATCCCCTACCTCCGGTGCCCGGATTGTTGTTATTTTTGCTGTATCCATCACCGCCCTTGAGATATTCGCGATTTTAGATAGGTAATGATCAAATTGATAAAAGTTAAAAATTATATCACTGAAAATTGATTTCTCACCTACCGACACCCAATTATAACTATTTTTGCCGTATCTATCACCGTTCACGAGTTATTTCGGATTCCAAATCTGAAATAATCAAATGAGTAGGAGTCATGCATAATGTGACTGAAAATATTTCCCCCACCTCCTGACTTAGAATTATTGCTATTTTTGCCATATCCATCACTGTCCTTGAAATATTCCCGATTAAAAAACAAAAGTCATTGAAATTATAGAAGATATTAAATACATTACCCAAGATATGTCACCCACCTCCTGACCCCGAATTATTGCTTCTCTTGCTGTATCTACCACAGTTCCCGAGTTATTCGTGAATTCGAATGGAAAATGATTGAATCAATAGGAGTTATTACCGTATGCCCCAAAATGTATCTTTCACCTCCCGACCCCGATGTGTAGCTATTTTTGCCGTATTTATCGCCGTTCTCAAGTTATTCGCGAATTCGGGTCAAAAATAATTGAATTAATTGGAGTTATTGATCATATTCCTGAGAATACATCTCCCAGCTACTGACGCCGAATTATTGCTTTTCTGCCGTATCTAGCACCGTTTTCGAGATATTCTCGATTTTTGATCAGAAATAATTGAATTAATGGGAGTTAGTTATTATATTACCAAACATATTTTCATCACCTCCTAACCTTGAATTAGAGCTATTTCTGCGGTATTTAGTACCGTTCTTGGGTTATTTGCGATTTCAAGTCAAAAATAACACTGGCCAACAGTGGTTTTGTTGCTCTTGATATTTGAGTTGTCTTAGAAAGATTCGATGTCAACGACCTTAGGAGTAAGCGTAGTTTTTCGAAATTGGCTCTAGTTATTTATTTTATCGACATTTTCATATATGACTCAAAAAAGCAACGTTTAGGTGAAAAATTCGATTTCTTTTCTTTAATATCTGAAGTTTATCAAAAAAATACTATCAATAACCTTAGTTATGCTTACTTTATTCGGACAGATGTATAAAAAATATAAGAAATGTAATACTTTGTTGTTCTCGCCATGAAAAAGAGGGCACGACGAGTTTCTTCGAAAGGGGGGGTATTGGGGTGTTCCAAAAAAAAAAATAAAAAAATTTCTCTCAAACACGCATCAAACTTTCGGTAGAGCATCTTAAATAGAATATCTCAGCCAAATACGAGCTTTTAATATTGATTTTTTTCCATTTTCCATTTAAATAACAGGTAAAAAAATTTAGGAAAAATGTATCTCATAAACGTCTGACATATAAACCATCTAAACGTACATCTAATAAACTATCTGTATTAACAGATTCTTATAGGAAATTTCACGCTCTATAAAAAACTACTGATATAGAACTTTAACCGTTCAAAAGAAATTCACCTTTAAACATTGAGTCATCTCGAATACAATACTACAATAACATAAAAACCAGAGCCAATCTAATATAATCATAATTATATTCGTAAGTTTCACGTTCTCAAACACCAGGATTTGTTAGAATTAATATCAAAATAATGTATTTGATCTACTACTAGCGCCTTCTATGTTGTATCGTTGTAACTGCCTAAAATTCGGTCTGTATTAGGAAATAAATTCAGTCTTTGATCAGCCACAGTACACGTTATATCAGGTTATGCGCCCAGACCGATTTTTGCTAAATTTAAAATAATTTCTCGTGCTAAAGTAACTATGTCGACGTCGGGGTACTTAGTGAATGTGCCGAAACTCAAGGGACGCGAAAATTACGACGATTGGGCGTTTGCAACAAGTAATTTCTTGTTACTTGAAGGCATTGACATTGAAAATGTGCCAGCAACTATCAGTGAATCTGAGAATAAAAAAGGTAAAGCAAAACTCGTTATGACTATTGACTGTTCATTATATGTGCATATAAAAAGTGAAACTACAGTGGACGGTGTGTGGAAGAAATTAAAACAGTTATTTGATGACACGGGGTATCAACGAAAAATAAGTATGCTTCGTACATTGATTTCAATACGCCTCGATAACTGCGAATCCATGACATCCTATGTATCTCAAGTGGTTGAGACAGCACATGAATTGAAAGGGACAGGTTTCGAAATCACAGACGAGTGGATTGGGTCATTACTTTTGGCGGGACTTCCAGATAAGTATTCACCGATGATAATGGCAATAGAGCACTCTGGAATAGCCATTAGCGCTGACGTCATTAAAACAAAGTTACTTGACATGTGTTCGGAGGTTGGCACTACTGGAATCGATTCTGCTTTTTGGTCAAAACAGCGAAATAAAAATGGCAGCACTGACAAGCAAATGTCAAAGTCAACCAGCAGTAAACAAATAAAGTGTTATAATTGCAAGAAGATCGGCCACTACAAAAATGAGTGTCCTGAATTAAAAGCAAATAAACAATTGAATGCTTTTAGCGCAGCGTTTTTTAATGGTTATTATAACACAGAAGACTGGTACATCGACTCAGGCGCAAGCGCGCATATGACGTCAAACCAAAAATGTTTACTCCGAACTCGACCAGTACACGAAACTAAAGAAATCGTAGTGGCAAATCAAATGACGGTGCCTGTAGTTAGTGTTGGTGAAACACAGATAACGACATGCGTGAACAGTTCTCAGTATGAAGTGATTGTGAAGGACGTATTGTATATACCGAATCTCACGGCAAACTTACTATCCGTAAGCCAACTTATAGCTAAAGGAAATAAAGTTGTATTCAAAAAGGATACCTGTTTTATATACAACCAAGTGAATGAGCTTATTGGTACAGCAAATTTGATAAATGGAGTGTACAAGTTAAACACAAAAAAATTCGAGAACTCGTTATCGGCAATGTCAACATGGCATAGAAGGTTAGGACATATAAATAGTAAGTCCTTACAAAAAATGAAAGAAGGAGCAGTAGAAGGAGTTTCCTTTCACGAGAAAGCTGACATACAGATACAGAATTGTGAAGTGTGCTGTGAGGGAAAACAATCACGTTTACCTTTCCCATCAGCAAACCATAGAAGTGAAAAACTACTGGATGTAGTACACTCAGATTTATGCGGGCAGATGGAGACCAAGTCAATTGGTCAGGCGAAGTACTTTCTTCTGTTTGTGGATGATGCCAGCAGAATGACTTTTGTCTACTTCTTGAAGGAAAAGAACCAGGTGTTCCAGCAGTTCAAAGAATTTCGAAGTTTAGTTGAGAATCAAACTGGAAACAAAATAAAAATACTGAGAACCGACAATGGAGGTGAATTTTGTTCACGTGAAATGGAAAATTACTTAAAACAAGTAGGTATTGTCCATCAGAAGACCAATCCTCACACTCCAGAGCAGAATGGACTCTCAGAGAGGTTCAACAGAACTGTAGTTGAACGGGCAAGATGTTTATTGTTTGAAGCAGGTCTCGACAAAAGTTTTTGGGCTGAAGCAGTTAATACTGCAGTTTACCTAAAGAACAGAACACCAGCCGCCAGTTTAGGCATGATGACACCATTTGAGAGGTGGACAGGTGAGAAACCAGACCTCAGCCACGTTAGAATTTTTGGCAGTAAAGTAATGGTGCATGTTCCCAAAGTACAACGACAAAAATGGGATAAGAAGGCTGACAGATTAATTTTAGTGGGATATCCAGGTAATGTGAAAGGATACAGATTATATAACCCAAGAACTAAAAAAAATTACTACGAGCAGAGACGTCATCATTATGGAAAAAATGGAGTCGGACGAAGCTCAGATTGTAGTAAACGATTGTGAAAATAAGTCAAAGAAAGATAAAAACTTAGAAGAAGATGTAAACATAATAGAAAATTCAGGTTCAGATCCAAATGATTCAACATATATTTATGAATCATCGTCTTCCCAAGATGACTCATATCAATCTGTTACTAAAGAAGAGTCTTTTGCAGAGAATCAAGTTCAAATTGAAGCCAAGCGTAAGAGAAAGCCAGTAGAAAGATATGGGATAACCAATCTCTGTCTTCTGGATAATCTGGAGTCATGTGATGAAGAACTCAGTTATGAAGCTGCAATAAATGGACCAGACAAGGAACAGTGGAGAAAAGCGATGGAAGATGAACTGAAAGCTTTCGACGATAATCAAGCATGGACGTTTGTAGATAGGAAAGAAGCTGATAGAGTGGTACAGTGCAAGTGGGTATTCAAGAAAAAGTACGAAAGTGACAATAGTGTGCGATATAGAGCAAGACTGGTGGCAAAAGGTTTCACCCAAAAAGAGGGTGTAGATTACGCTGAAACATACTCACCAGTACTTCGTTACTCTACACTAAGATTTCTATTTGCTTTAAGTGTCAAACTTAACTTTGAAATTACTCACTTAGATGTAACTACTGCATTCCTAAATGGCTACTTAAATGAAAATGTGTATATGCAAGTTCCCCCTAATTTAGATTGTAAAGAAAATAGTGTTCTTGAATTAAATCGTGCAATTTATGGTCTAAAACAATCAGCCAGGGCTTGGAACGAAAGAGTAAATGATTCTTTATTAAAATTAAATTTTGTTAAGTCAAAGTTAGAACCATGTCTGTATATAAAAAATCGTGAAAAGGAGCAGATCATAATAGCAATCTTTGTTGACGATTTTTTCATTTTTTCAAACAGTCGTAATATGGTTAATGAGTTAAAAACAAATTTAATGTCAAAATTTAAAATTAAGGATTTGGGCCAATTAAAACAATGTTTGGGTATGAGAGTTAAAATGTATCAGAATGGCAGTATTTCCTTAGATCAAGAAAAGTTTGTAGATCATATTTTAAGTAAGTTTAATATGACAAACTGTAAAGTTGTTGGTACTCCTATTGAGAAAAATTTAAAACTAGAGAAAAGTGTAGATGTTTGTAAACAATATCCATTCCAACAACTAATAGGAAGCCTAATGTACTTAAGTGTTTTGACTCGCCCAGATATTTCCTATAGTGTGAGTTATTTGAGCCAATTTAATAATTCATATTCCTATACTCATTGGAAGCATGCGAAACGCATCCTAAGATACTTATGTAAAACTAAATCTTATGGCCTAATGTTTATCAAAGATAATTGTAAATTAGAGGGTTTCGTTGATGCAGATTGGGCTTCAAATACACTAGATACGAGATCCTATACAGGTTTCTATTTTAAACTTTCTGGAACTGTTATTTCATATGAATGTAAAAAACAACGTACTATAGCCTTATCAAGTACAGAGGCAGAATATATGGCGATTGCTGAAGCCTGTGAAGAGGCTATTTATTTAAAAAACTTGTTTTCTGAAATTATAAACAGTTGTGATTACGTAATTATATTGTATAATGACAATCAAGGTGCTCAGAAGCTGTCTGAAAATCCTTTATTTCATAAAAGAACGAAGCACATAGATGTGCGTCATCATTTTGTTAGAGAAGCAGTTGCTAACAATCTTATAAAGATAGTCTACATGCCAACATCTGAAATGCCAGCAGACTTGCTGACCAAGGGTTTAGATAGTGTTAAACATGACTATTTTGTAAAAAAGTTAGGTATTCAAAACATTGTTTAATAGGTGACTATCTGTGAATTAATAGCATTTTTTTTTGTTTGTCAAAAATAGTTTATATGTTACAAAGTTCAGATTATTTTGATAAGTGGAGATGTTAGAATTAATATCAAAATAATGTATTTGATGTACTACTAGCGCCTTCTATGTTGTATCGTTGTAACTGCCTAAAATTCGGTCTGTATTAAGAAATAAATTCAGTCTTTGATCAGCCACAGTACACGTTATATCAGGATTCACAGAAAAAATCAGAGCAACAAAAAAAAGTATTTGTTTCGTAGAGCTGTGATGAATGAATGGAAGTCATCAAATGTATTCCGAGAAATGAATCTTCCGTCTCTTGACCCCGAATTATTGTTGATTTTGCCGGATGTAGCACCGTTCTCGAAATATTCGCAATTCTGAATCAGAAATAATTGAATCTGTAGGAGTTATGAATTATATTACCAAAAATATAAACCCTAAATTCTGACCCCGAATTACTGCTGTTTTGGCCGTATCTATCACCGTACATGAGATATTCGCGATTTCAAATCGGAAATAATTGAATTCATAGGTGTTACGAGATATATAACTGGAGATGTATCCCCCACCTCCTGACCCCAAATTATTGCTATTTTTGCCGTATCCATCACCGTTCTCGAGATATTCGCGATTTAAAATCGGAAATAATCAAATTAATGCGCGTTAGTATTATATGTCTAAAAATATATTCCTCACCCCCTGTGCCCGGATTATTGCTGCTATTTTTGCTATATGTGGCACCGTTTTCTAGATATTAGTGATTTTCGATCGGAAATAATTAAATCAATAGGAGTTATGAATTATATTACTAAAAATATTTCTTCTACTTCCTGACCCCGAAGTATAACTATTTTTGCCGTATCTATCACCGTTCTCGAGTTATTTGCAATTTTAAATCGGAAATAATTGAATTACTAGGAGTTATGAATTATATTATTGTAAATACCGGGACAATCTCTTGAAACTATACATATAACGCGCATGCGCCAAATAATTTAATCTCATTGGTCGGTGAAATCGCCCGCGGTGATGTTTTCATCTGCTGAGCAAGGCGCAAACGTACACAAACTGAAACAAAAGGTGTAATTCTCTCGCGCGTAAAGCCGTGGATTGACGTTATGCTGCTGTTTATTTTTACGTAGCATTAATTGTCTAAGAAGAATAGTATCGTTCAGCAATACCGTGGTTGATTCCGGAAGATATCTAACCGACGCTATAAAGAATTTAACGGAAAAAATAAATATCAAATGACACAGAAATTGGGTGTTATTTATTGAAAGAAGAAATCTGAAATTCAACGTGAAATATCATTAACAAGTGGGAGTCTGGACAAACAGAGGTAGGTAAGTAAAAACAATGTTTATTGTGAACAGATTCTTTATTTACTTGAAATTAAAAATAAATGAATGGTTGAGACCCGGTAGAAGGTATTTCTAGAGTAGATTCGTTACGGTTCAGAGCTCCAGAAGTCAGTAATTAGTGCCGATGAACCTGAAATAAATAAAAGAAATGAGTAACAAGGAATAAAGAAATTATTCATCTTAAACACGAAGCTTAGGAGGACAAAGAGTAGCAATGAACAGAAAACGTACCCGACGCAATACTCACAAAAACCCTCGCCGACATCATCGATTAGTTGACAAAGTTTTTACAGTTCCATTGTACAACAATCAATGTTCCGTTAACAAAGAGGGTTCACCAGATATCCAAGAATAAAAAGAGAAAAAGAACAACAGTTAATATTACGGTGTAAATCATGCTATTAATGAAAAATTAGGAAACAAAACAATAAACTTACAAGACAATCGTCCGATAACACTGGGAGACTAATCTCCACTCTTCTGATCACCCCTCGTCTGGCCATTGGTTGCCTTTCAAAAAGTGCTCAAAATGCCCTCCAGCAGCTGCAGCGCAGTAACCGAGCCGGTCGTAGAAGGCATTTGTCGTGTTGGATATGATATCCGGAGACAGGTTCTGCAGGATGTCCAAAATCCTAGCTTGCAGTGCGGCAAGGTCTTCAATCCTACCTTGGGCATACAGGACATTTTTTAAATGGCCCCACAAGCCGTAGTCCAAGTGAGCGAGATCAGGTGAACGGGCTGGCCACTCGACCTCCGGGCTTGCCCTACCAATCCAGCGTCCAGGGAATTGTTGGTCGAGGTAATCACGCACCGCACGTATGAAGTGCGGTGGGGCTCCATCCTGCTGAAACCAAACAGGTTCGCCCTAAACACAGAAAATGATACGTTACTTGTAGTAAGCATAAAATTATTCATTTTAAAATCATACGCACTCTGCTAATAATAACGCCAGCTCTACATGATAAAATGCACTCACGATTTCTTCTTCAATCAGCCTAAGAGCCGGTACGATCCTCTCTCTCAGCAACTGGAGGTACTTCTCACCGTTGAGGTTTCCATCAATAAAAAATGGCCCAATGAGCCGATTGCCAATCGCGCCAAGCCAGACGTTGAGCTTTAACGTGTACTGCGTACCCGCCTGCATGAACAGACGAGGGTTGTTTCGACACCAGGCTCTGGTGTTCTGCCTGTTTGGTTTTCCGACAAGTATCACTGTACTTTCATCAGAGAAACAAATGCGACTCAACAAGCCCTCGTCTGCGTTCAGACGTTCCATCATCTCTTGGCTGAAGCGAAGACGACTATCGTTATCACCAGCCAAGAGTTCTTCATGGACTTGAAATTTGTACAATCTGTACTTAGCTTCACGCAATACTCTTCTAACTGACGCGTTAGATATTTTTAAGTCCTGGGCGATGTGGCTGATCGGCTTGAATAGATCCTCTTCGACGGTCAAGCAGATGTCCAGCTTGGTATCCTAGCGCAGCGGACGGTTTGATTGAGAAATTTTCCTGGTTCTCTCGTCGACACCACCCGATTTTTCAAATTTTAGTACCAGATTCCTGATGGTCGCTAACGAGGGTGTCGGTCGATCTGGGTGTGTGACGGCGAAATGTCCCGATTTTCCCGGTAAGCAGGCCCTGGTAATGATGTTTCACCAACTCCACTTTTTCCTGCACAGAAAACTTGTAATTAGGCATTTTTCATCTGATGAACGCGATAAAAAAATTCACAAAAGGATCAAGGTAATTGCCGGACATGTGGTTGAAGTCACGCGATCTTTTTGCAAAGTGGTCAATCTACGCGGTTGTTTATATTCGCGAGTGGGAAAGTTACAAAACCCTGGAGAAAGATGATTGTATTGGCTGATACCAGTCGCGATCGTTGCCCTCATCCGATCAAATTCTGGTATCACCTGAATCGGGGTTTTCGCGCCCTCCCAGTGTCGCCGGTATGCACAGAATTAGGATACGACCTATCTGGTTAAATACCACGTGGTGATCTGTCTCTGAGTTTCAATTCTAGAAATCGATGTCCCTCTTCATCATTACGTAGGAAAACAAGGAAATAGTTTTGCGATGTGATCGGCGATGTTTATTCACCTCGTATTCAGCGGTTCAGGTGAAAGAATTTCAGTAACCTCGCGATCGTACCGTGACATTTGCGATCATGTTGTGAATTTGCTATTCGAAGAATTTTGTTGATTTCGGAAAAATATGGACTTTGAAAAAACTCCACAATACAAATTCAACAAATGGTATTCACGAAAGCAATACGCCAAACGATATCTAACGATGAGTAATTTGTGATCGTGATTTTGGAGCATTAAGACAGGTGATGTCTGGGGGCAATGCGTCTCATTAACGATTCATGTATTGTGCATTTTATTGGAAGTTAGTTGTATCCAAAATACCAAAAGATCCTGCCTGATAATAATAGCTTCTAACATTTTCAGGTACGAAATAATTCATTGACAAAGCTGGACTAAATTTGTGAGGCATGGAAGCATGCAGGTAAATTTCCAATTACGTGATCTTTGACAATGACAATATTATAACATGGATTCAATGATAAAATTTGTTTTTTTTTCAGCAGGCTCGAAGTTTAAACTTTGATTAACATGAGGAAAATCATGCCTCACCTGATTGTCAAAATGTCTAGGTGGCAAGGATCCTGGTTTCTCGAGCGGTGCAATCATTAGAACCATCGAACCTGATTGTTTTCTCAGACATCAGGTGCCAGAGTGAATTTTATCAGGCCATCGCCACCTTCTTAACATCAGTTGAGACAAAATTGCAGAGCGGGATATACTACAGATCATAATGGCTGAATATCCCATCATTTTACTCTGATCGAGCCAATAGCGATAAGTTTGTTACTTTACCGTTGCTGCCAATTCATTCTACCGAGGAATCATTCTGTGCACCATTGTAATTTAAGCATTATTAGTGACCAGCAATGTTTTTCAAACTTTATACCATTTGATTTGGTATCTTATTTTGAAGCTTACTTTTACTCTCTTTGGCATTGAATTCAGATGAATAGTTTTTCAAGTCCTCAATTAGATTGTAGGGTTGAATTTTGCTAGGCAAACTGAATCAATCTAAATGTAGAACTGTAAAATAAGTTCAGTCAAAAATCCCTTAAAATTTAATTTTAGTTGACGGTGTCATGTGGCTAGCTAGTTGCACGATAACTTGTAACCTAATTCAATTTTACACTTTTTATAGGGTCCTACGCCAAGACTGAAAGCTTGTGAATCTGCATGTACCGCAATCACTTCTGCATTTCATGTTAGCATTATCTGGAGCAAAAAAAATCTCATTTTGAGATTGAAAATGGAACCTGAAACACAGAGTTATTCAGTAGCACAAATTGAAAACCAAGAATTTTATAATGGTTTCTACAACAAAGGGACTCTTTCCAAATACCCTTGTTAGAAGGTGATGTTCAAAGGACTATGAACAAGATATTGTATCGGATGACATTATTGGGAAAAAAATCTTCATAAACTTCGTTAAAAATTAGATATTCATTTATTTTGATGGAACAAGGGACACAATCTTGGATCCGATGAGTCAAGATCCTCGTGATAATGTTCTGACATTACTCTAAAACATGATTGTCCTTGAAGCTAATTGTCACATTGAGGCGCATTTTAAGAAACTTGATTTTCAACTTGTGTCACAGGATATGATTTACGTTCCTGAGTTCTACGCTTCTGATTAGATTTTCTTTGTTTCGAACCGCACTAACATAGAATACAGAAATCATTTCAATAAATCTAATATTACTTGAATTTTCAATCTGAGTATTAGGTTCCCTTCATTTATTTGATCGAATATCATTGAAAATTTGCGAAACAAATTCTGATAATCATTCGGAAATTTTAAATAGTAGTAGCAATAATTTGTTAATCGGAAAAAATACATTGACTATCGACTATTCGTGAATTTTGTTGAATTATTTTCAAGAAAAAAAAGATTCACAGTTCCGTTACAGATAGTGAGATATTTAAATTTCTTGAAGGCTCGATTTGATGTCTCATTTTCGGAAGTGATAAAATTCAATATTACCGCCTGAAATCACAAAAAAGTGAGAAAGTTGCTGAGTTGTTTGAAAGTGGCGATGATCCTTGTACGTCTGATAAATTGAATGGGCAGATAACAGTAAATATCAAAGATGTAATGATTTTGGCCGTATCACCTGGTGATAGAAAAAAATTCCATTGTTATTTCTGATGTACGAAATAATAAAAATGATTGAATGAAGTGTTCGCACCTACCTACCGCGTTTCTTCCAAGCACCCAACATATAAACAGATTTCTCATTTCAGTCGAATAAAGCCAATTTTCACAGAGCATTAGCATCAACTTTCCAAGTCACTACCTCGACTGTCTGAGATTCTGACCTCAAAAATTCGTATGACCTACATCGCCGCCAGAAACAGAGTTTGACAGCTGAACCTCGGAGTGGCCAGCCTGCCCGAGCAGCCGATAAAACTCGCGCATGCACATTGTATGTATAGTTTAAAGAGATTGTCCCGGTATATCTTCTACATCCTCACCCGGAATTATAGCTATTTTTGCCGTATCTATCACCGTTCTCGAGATATTCGCGATTCTACATAAAAAATAATTGAATTTCTGGGAGATATCCATTATATTACTGAAAATATCTTCTCTACCTCCTAACCTCGAATCATTGCTATATTTGCCGTTTTCATCACCGTTGATGAGATATTCGCGAGCTTAGATCGAAAATAATTGAATTGATAGAAGTTATCAATTGTAATACTGACATTATTTTCCCTACCTCCTGACCCCGAATTATTGCTATTTTCGCTGTATCTACCACTGTTTTCGAGTTATCCGCGATTTCGAATGAGAAATGATTGAATCGATAGAAGTTATGAATCATATTACCGAAAATACATCTTCTACCTCCTGACCCCGAATTATTGCTGTTCCTGCTGGATCTATCACCGATCTCAAGACATTCGCGATTCTGGATCGAAATTAATTGAATCTGGAGGATTTATGAATTATATTACCAAAAATAAAACCCCTAACTTCTGACCCCAAATTATTGCTATTCTTGCCGTATCTATCGACGTTCTCGAGATATTCGCGGTTTTAGTTCGGAAATAATCTAATCAATAGAATTTATTAATTATATTACTAAAAATATTTTCCCTACCTCCTGACCCCGAATTATAACCATTTTTCCCGTATCTATCACCGTTCTCGAGTTATGCGCGATTTCACATGGAAAATAATTGAATCTGTTTAGAGAGATGGCAAAAAGATATGGATCATCGACGTGGGATCCGCGAATTAGTGATGAGAACAAGTGTGAATGAAATGAAATGATGTAGAGATGTAGAGAGATGATGATTAATAGTAACCGAGAACTTTTATTCGTTTTGATGCGGCGATACAGACCGTATCGCAAGAGAACGTTACAGAGAGTAAAGATTTTACAGAGCGAGAGAACACATAGATTATACACATACATGATTTCGAGATAGTAGACAATACATGAGATACAGCTGATGGGTTTTGAGTCGCGACACGGGCAAGCGGCGAGATTTGACGCAGAGACGGCAAGTAAACATTGCACGCGAGTGTGCGTACATGTGCGAGGACGATTTTGAGTGTCGCGAGACACACATTTAACTATTCGATACCTTGCCGAAACATACCGCCCGCTTCGCTATCGGTAACGATCGCGAAATTAGATTATGCCGCCCGCCGTGCGTTATTTTTTCTTAGAGTCAATAATTGTCTTAAGAGGACACTGGAAGCACACACAATTTTACGATTGGACGTTTTAACACAGAGGATTTCGTTTTAACGGTCACAACGCGAACGAGACCGTCGGTTCCCGGATGCACTTCGATCACTTTCGCGAGGGGCCACACAGATGGAGGTAGATTTTCGTTTTTGACGAGAACGATGGATCTGATTTTGATGTTCCCGTGATGAGTCTGCCATTTCGAGAGGATTTGGAAGGACTGAAGATACTCCGTACTCCACCGTTTCCAAAAATGCTCCAGCATTTGACGCGAGTGTTGCCAATGCGATAGCCGTTGAACTGGCACCTCGATGAGTGACGGCTCAGGAATTGTGTTCAATGCTGAGCCGACGAGAAAGTGTCCTGGAGTCGAGGCACTTGGATCCCGTGGATCGTCCGAGATAGCGCAAAGAGGTCGAGAATTAAGCGTGGCTTCTACTTGCGTGAGGAACGTCGCGAATTGCTCGAACGTTTGAGTAGCTTCTCCGATGACTCGTTTGAGGTGAAATTTGACTGATTTCACTCCGGCTTCCCATTTTCCCAGAGGGAGGATTAAACCGCCACTGGGTTCCGTGTGATGCGAGGGTGTTTGCGATTTCTGCGAACTCCTTTGACGATGCAGCGAGAAGACGGCGAAGTTCTGAGTCTGCGCCGACGAGATTCGTTCCGCAATCGCTTGCGATTGAGGCACAAATTCCTCGTCGAGATGTGAAGCGTTTGTACGCCGCGATGAATGCCTCCGTCGTGTAGTCCGAAACTAGCTCGAGATGCACAGCCGAGGTCGTGAAGCAGATGAAGATAACGATATATCCCTTGTATGATTTCGCTCCTCTTCCGCGGGAGGCTCAAATCGAGAATGGACTAGTGTAGTCAACGCCAGAGTGAAGAAACGGCCTTGATTGCGTGACTCGAGACTGAGGGAGTTGGCCCATCTGTTGGCTGCTGAGGGTGGCGCGATGACGCGCACAAGGAACGCAACGATGTATGAACATGCGGATCGGTACTCTTCCTCCCAGGATCCAGTACCGCTGTCGGATTGTAGCGAGAGTGAGTTGCGGACCTCCGTGGAGCGTCAACCGATGATGATGATCGATGATCAATGTGGAGAACGATGATTCGCGAGGCAAGATGAGCGGGTGCTTTTCGTCATACGAAAGCAATAAGTGATTCAGTCGACCACCGACTCTGAGGAATCCGTTCGAATCGATGAACGGCGTGAGTCGCGATAGTGGATGACTTCGAGTGAGACTTGAGCTTGTCTTGATTTGGCGAATTTCTTCTGCAAAGTACGCCTGCTGGGTCACCTTGGTCCAAAACAGTTGGGCGTCGCTCAATTCGAGAGTAGAGATCGGTCCGACAGTGATAGACGTGTTTACGCGATTCGATGTCGTCTTCGCGAGGAACCGATTTGCTGCGCGTTTACACAATGATGTGACTTTGAGGAGAGTCGATAGTTTTGAGTAGCGATCGACGAGATCCCAGATTTGTAGCGGCTTAGCAGTTGCGATGTGCGTCGACAGCCCTTTTCTTTCCTCGAGATGAATGTTTTCTTCCGGTCGCGGAGATAAGGATGGCCAATTGACAGAAGGCTTCGAGAGCCAGGATGGTCCGAAGGTCCAAAGTTCTGATTTTTGAAGTTGCTCCGGAGATGTACCACGAGACGCAAGATCAGCGGGGTTTTCAAAACCCGAGATGTGATACCAATGAGCGCGCGCGAACTCTTGGATTTCCGTTACGCGATTACGAACGAATTCCTTCCACCGCGATGGGTGGCTTTTGATCCACGCGAGCGCGACTGTGGAATCCGTCCACAGATAGACCGGGGTGTTTTCGAAATTAAGAGTCTTTTCCACATGACACATCAACCGGACGAGAAGATTCGCAGCACAGAGTTCGAGACGAGGAATTGTCACCTTCTTTAGCGGCGCTACTTTAGTTTTCGCGCACACTAGTGAAACGCGCACTTCGTGAGTGTTGATATACGTTTGCGCGTAGATCACTGCGCCTAATGCACTTTGAGAGGCGTCCGCAAAACCGTGGATCTCTATCCCGAGAGATGCTGAACTTGACCCGATCCATCGTGGGATGGTGATAGCTGAGATGCCTTGAAGATCTTGTAGAAACTCGATCCATCGCGAGGATAATGAAGTTGAGAGAGGCTCGTCCCAGTCGAAACCGAGTGCCCACAATTCCTGCATGAAGATTTTGGCTCTGATCGTGATCGGCGAGAGCCATCCGAGAGGATCAAAGAGCTGCGCGGTTTGTGAGGGAACTTTTCGTTTCGTGAAATTGTCCCGAGTTTGATGAATTTGCGGAGAGAACGCAAACGCGTCAATGTCTGGTCTCCACGCAAGACCGAAAGCCCGAAAGAGTGGACTTTGATCGAGATTCAGATGCATCGCGATCTCTTGATGGTTTTGAGAAATGTCAACGAGAGTTTCTGGGTGGCTTGAAGTCCACTTTTGAAGTTCAAAGCCGCCCGCCTTGAGCAATTGATTGAGTTCGTTGATTTTCTCGCGACCTTGATCAACGTCCTCTGCTCCTGGGAGGATGTCGTCGACGTACGTGTTCTCGAGAATGACGTGGCTCGCAAAGGGATACTGCTTACCTTCGTCCTGAACGAGTTGATGAAGAACACGGATCGCGAGATACGGAGCGCTTGCAAGAACATACGTTACCGTAGTCAGTTGATATTCTTCAATCGGTAGCTCTGGTTCTTCCCTCCAGAGGATTCGCTGAAAATCTTGGTCATCATTGTGGACCAAAATTTGTCGGTACATCTTGACGACGTCTGATGAGAACGCGACTGGATATTGTCGCCAGCGTAAGAGAACGTCCGCGAGGTCGGTTTGCACTTTTGGACCGACGAGAAGATTGTCATTGAGAGAGAGTCCGAGGTTGGTTCTTTGAGACCCGTTGAACACGACACGCAACTTTGTTGTTGAACTGCTGTCGCGAACTACACCGTGATGGGGAAGATAAAACACGCGGGAATTGTCTTCAGGTGTATTGATAGCGCGACGCATGTGCCCGAGTTCACGATATTCACGAAGGAAGCTCGAGTAAGTCTCTTTGAGTTTCGGGTCGCTACCGAACCGTTTCTCCAGACGAAGGAGCATTTGATGCGCGGGATTCCGCGAGTTGCCGAGCTCTACCGAATTGTCTTTGAGCGGCAGCCGAAGTACGTAACGACCGGACGCAGTTCGAGAAACCGTTTCGCAAAAGTGTTGCTCACAACGCTCTTCTTCGGAAGTTCGTGCCAAAGGTTTCGACACTTCGTCCTGCTTCCAAAACTGCTGCACGAGATCAAGCAGTTCGTGATCGAGGGAGCATTGGAAGCCTTGGACTGCGCTATACGAGGGGCTTGCTGCTTCCGCTGAAACGCAGCCGGAGAGGACCCAACCGAACTGAGTTTCTTGCGCGATTGGTGTTCCTGGTGCTCCTCTTCGAACTCCTTGACCAATGATGTTGCTGTAGATGTCAGCTCCGAGAATTACGTCGATTTGACTGGGATGTGCAAAGCTTGGATCCGCGAGGTTGAGTCCTCGTAGATGAGGCCAGTCTTCGACGAGAAGTCGAAATGAGGGTAGATACGATGTGAGTCGTGGAAGCACGAGTGCCTCCACCTGACATGAGAACGAGGTGTGAGCACGAGATTGGAGTTGCAATGTCGCGATGCCGCGAGTCACTGCCGATTGATGAGCTCCGACGCCAATGATCGGTATCGTTGCTTGATGCCGACGTAGTCGCAATTGTTGCGCTAGCGACTCCGTGACGAATGAACTTTCGGATCCTTGATCGAGTAGAGCGCGAGCGATGATTCTTTCTCCAGTCTCCGGATTCGAAGCGATCAATTGCACTGTGGCGAAAAGAACTGGAGAGCGCTTGATCATTGTAGGCTGAGCTGAGTGGTTGCTCACCTGAGAGGCGCTGTTCGAGATCGGTGCGTTCTGCACTGCAGGTTGCGCTACTGCGGCCTGTCCTTGAGATGTGCCGCTGTTGGCAGCTGTCGAGATTGAAGAAGAGTTTCGATGCAGCAAGGAATGATGTC
Organism: Neodiprion pinetum; assembly: GCF_021155775.2. Taxonomy (NCBI): domain Eukaryota; kingdom Metazoa; phylum Arthropoda; class Insecta; order Hymenoptera; family Diprionidae; genus Neodiprion; species Neodiprion pinetum. The sequence continues at coordinate 12,267,178 of NC_060235.2, forward strand.
GACCGTTGCACACGCGACACGTTTTGTTGGATCGACAGTCCTTCTGCTGATGTGGACCGAGACAATTGAAGCAAAGCTTTTTCGCAGAAACCACTTCCCTTCTTTGATCCAGAGATTTGTCGCGAAAGGTCGAACAGAACGCGATGTAGTGGTTGCCTTTGCAACAAGCACACGACTGTTCCTTTGATTGCGCTGTATGTGACCTTGTCGTCTGAAGATTTGACCTTCCTTGCGATGAGTGCGGTTTCGACGTCGCGATTTGATTTTGAGCATGAGCTTGCTCCACGGCTTCGAGGGTGTGGATGCGACCGATGAGAAACGCCTTGAGCTCCGCAAACGTGGGGGGCTCGAGTTTCTCGCTAACACTTTTCTCCCACTCTTCGAGAGATGCTGGGTCGAGCTTGCGAATCGTCATGTGCACGATGATGTGATCCCCTAATTTCTCGGGACTATCGAGAAGTTCGAGTGCGCCAAGAGCTTCGCAAGTGTTGCTGTGCAAGCTCTTCAGTTCTGATGACGACTTTTTCGTGACACGAGGAATCGCGAAAAGTGTCGCGAGATGAGAATCCGTCAAAAGTCTCTTGTTTTCGTACCGTGAGACGAGAGTTTCCCAGGCTCGAGGGAAGTTTTCAGCGGTAAGAGCGATGTTTTTAATGAGTTGTGACGGTTCATCGGTGAGACTTGTTTTTAGGTAGTGCAGTTTTTCCACTTCCGAGAGTTGCGAATTTTCGCGAACGTTTGATGTGAAGAGGTCGTGGACAGACTTCCAGTCTGAGTAATTGCCCGAGAACGTAGGCAATTCGATGCGTGGTAGCCGTTTTGAGGCTCCTCCAGTTGTGAGTTGGGGGGCTACGGCTGTTGGCACGATCGGTGCCGATAGAGTCCTGAGAGTTCCGAGTAGATCGAGCATCTCTCCCTTCGCGTTTAAGTATTGCTCTTCGCACTGTCCGTAATAGTCTTTCGCGAAATACGAAAGTCTTTTGATAGCGTCGAGTTGATCACCTTTTGCTGCGATTCTAATTTGATCGACTGTCTCGTGCATGTCTTGGAACTTCAGCCAATTTGAATTTAAAGCATCCAATCGCGATTGCACTTGACCGAGGGTTGTTTTTGCTTCACCGAGCTTGCGCAAGTTTTCGAGAGTGCGACAGATGCGCCTGAAGAGATCGGTTTGACGTTCAATGTATTCGGCGATCGTCATTTTGACAAACGAGAAAAGGTAAACTCACGCGACGAACAGAATTTTCACGAACGAGATACGCACACAGTGATAATAGGGCGTCGCGATACACACTTCGAGAAATCGGTGTTGTTGACGCTCAGATCTTAGTCACGGTCACTACGGAGGACACCGCACGTATGAATTTAACGGACGCGACTGATTTTGATGATGGTTTTCACCGATAACGATATTGTGCACTTTGATTACGTGAACTTTCGCAACTTGATGCACACGCGATAGTTCCGTTTCACTCACTGGCTAATTCGTTTTCCCGTAAGTCGCAACGATTCGAAAGATTCGACTCGATTTGCGAATGATCCGATTCGATTCGCGACTGATCCGGCTCGAAGGACCAAAAAATGTTTAGAGAGATGGCAAAAAGATATGGATCATCGACGTGGGATCCGCGAATTAGTGATGAGAACGAGTGTGAATGAAACGAAATGATGTAGAGATGTAGAGAGATGATGATTAATAGTAACCGAGAACTTTTATTCGTTTTGATGCGGCGATACAGACCGTATCGCAAGAGAACGTTACAGAGAGTGAAGATTTTACAGAGCGAGAGAACACATAGATCATACACATACATGATTTCGAGATAGTAGACAATACATGAGATACAGCTGATGGGTTTTGAGTCGCGACACGGGCAAGCGGCGAGATTTGACGCAGAGACGGCAAGTAAACATTGCACGCGAGTGTGCGTACATGTGCGAGGACGATTTTGAGTGTCGCGAGACACACATTTAACTATTCGATACCTTGCCGAAACAGAATCAATAGGAGTTATTAACTACATTACCCAAAATATATCCACCACCTCCGGACCCCGAATTATGGCTTTTGTCGCCGTGTTACGCCCCGACGTACCGCCTTGGCGTACCTTTTTCAAAATTCCATTTCATTTCATTGCTTTAATTTCTTCAATGCACAGATATCATTTCATCAAAATCTCATATTCTAATAACGGCGAGTTCCACCCCTCCTGGCAAAAGTCACGTAGAGACCAACGATGATCCCTAGTATAAGGTTCAATTTTATTCTATTTAACTGGTACCAAGAACTGAGATAGGAGACTGCTGAATAAGCATCAGTAGCGCTCAGCCTGGAAATATCGCTCTTTTTAAATTAAAACTATAATCAATAACTAGGATAAACCACTACCTTTAGAACCACCAAATTAAAATAGATTACTTATTGGAATGTATGAATGAATGTGTGAACATTGCATGTAAATATCTTTTGTTCATATCTTCAATGTGTCACCGACGAGATTGAGAATCGTCGGAACACCGTCGAAGAGCGAGAAGTAACGCTGACCATGTGGATTTGGGCACCAGGAGGTCGCCCTCGCACCTCATTGGCTAATTACCGTTGTAACTAATTACAACTGCGGCTCCTTGGACCCTCGGGCCCAAGAAGCCGCGTCTTTCGTCTGTCAAGTCGCGAAGTGCGTGGACGTAAACCCGGATTAGCCCTCTCGAGCAAGAGTAGCGTTTGGAAAATCTTAATTGTGACCGGCCTAAAGTCTCGCGCTAATTCGTCAAATTCGAGCATTCAGTTATCCTGTTAATTGCAAAGGACTCACTGTCTTCTACATTTCCATCTTTTCTGTCCTTTACTAAATCTCGTCATTTCGCGAATAGACATTTTTATGATATTCCATTTTCCTTAATTAAATTGAGTTCGGCCCTGATTAAAACGAATCAGGTAATTCTAAGTAAAAATAATAATAATTACACTATCGTTTTTAATAAATAATCGTTCCAATCAGTTTTAACTTATCATCAAAATCAGAAAACAGAGACTTCCAAACTTTCGATAACAAGATATCATCCCAAATTCACGAAGACTAAGTGACCGGCGTTCAACATCATTCAATTCATCAACTCTTCCAAACTTGAGGTGAGGCCCCCTGGTCCAGCATTCTACCGACGCAGACCGACACGACCCGACGGCTCTCAATCTCGTCGACCGATTCACCAAAAAGCTAAGTCAATCCGAGTGTTAATCTTCGAAATAAGACGAATTCTTGTTTCACCTTGATAATCAAAAACTACTTCAGTAAATTCACAAAAACCAAGTCTAGAATTGGTGGCTAGCTTTACTACCCCTAATTAAATTGTACTTATTGTTTCCAAGAACTAACGAATAAGACTTAACAATTATATATAAATAATCGATTTAAGATAATCTAAAAAGAGAGATACAATACAATAATCACGACCAGTTAGTTATAGCCATCGTTCAGAGTAGATGTTCCTGGTACCAAATAATACTATCCTCTAGAATAGTATAACACATGATTTTCATAAACTTGAAGACTTTATAAATTGTTATTTTCGGCTCATATATATATATTTATCACCATTGATTGTTACCAAACATTCCAATAACCAAATCGAAATAGAATATACTTTATCTTTTACCAGTCAAATTATATTATCATTTATTTTGAACGACCTTCTTCCTATTTTTATTATTGTAATTGCCTCAACAATTTAAACAAACCTCACAGACCTGTACAGGTCTATAGCAGCACGATCCTACAAATTACCGGCTTATCGAAAGGTAGGTCTTCTCTTAGTTTTAATTATTATTCATTGTCATTACGTGGGAGCTAGATTATTCAATTAATCATCAACTACCACCGCTCAGTACACCCTCACCCCCACGTAACACCGTATCAATCAATGTTCGCGGGTAATTTGCGATTTTGAATTGAAAATCATTGAATCAATAGGAGTTATGGATTATGTTTCTGAAAATTTTTTTTACTTCCTGACTCCGAATTATTGCTGTTTTTGCCGGATCTATCACCGACCTCGAGACATTCACGATTCTGAATCGAAATTAATTGAATCTGGAGGATTTATGAATTATACTCCCAAAAATATAACCCCTAACTTCTGACTCCAAATTATTGCTATTCTTGCCGTATCTATCATCATTCTCGAGATATTCGCAATTTGAGTTGGGAAATAATCAAATTAATAGACGTTATTAATTATACTACTGAAAATAGTTCCCGTACCTCTTGACCCCGAATTATAACCATTTTTCCCGTATCTATCACCGTTTTCGAGTTATTCGCGATTTAACATGGAAAATAATTGAATCAATAGGAGTTATTAACTACATTACCCAAAACATATTCACCACCTCCGGACACCGAATCATGGCTATTTTCGCCGTATCTATCAATGTTCGCGGGTGATTTGCGATTTCAAATTGAAAATCATTGAATCGATAGAAACTATAAATTATGTTTCTGAAAATGTTTTTTTTCTTTTTCTGACCGCAAATTATTGCTATTTTTGCTGGATCGATCACCGTGCTCGAGATATTCGCGATTTAGAATCAGAAATGGTTGAATTATCAGGAGTTATCAATTATATTACCGACAATATTTTCCCCACCTCCTGACCCTGGATGATCGCTATTTTTGCAGTATCTATCACCGTTCTAGAGATATTCGTCATGTTTAATCGCGAATAATCGAATTGATAGGAGTTATTGATAATATCACCAAAAATATTTTCCCTACCTCATGACCCCGGATTATGGCTAGTTTTGCCGTATTTATCACTATCCTTAAGATATTTCCGATTTGAGTACGGAAATAGATGAAATGATAGGAGTTATCATATACAATACTCAAAATATGTCGCCCACCTCCTGACCCCAAATTATTGCAATTTTTCCCGTATCTAGCACCGTTCTCAAGATACTCGCGATTTCAGATCGAAAATAATTAAAATTATAGGAGTTATCACTCATATCACCAAAAATATTAGCTGTACCTCCTGATCCAGAATTATAGCTATTTTTGCCGGATCTATCACCGTTCCCGAGTAATTTCCGATTTCGGAATGAAAATCATTGAATCAATAGGAGGTATGAATTATACCTCTGAAAATTTTTCCACCTCCTGACTCCTAATTATTGCAATTTTTACCGTATCTAGAATAGTTCTCGAGATTTTCGCGATCTTCGATCGGGAATAATTGAATCAATAGGAGTTATGAATTATGTTACTAAAAATATTTTCTCTTTCTCCTGATACCGAATTACAACTATTTTTGCCGTATTCATCACCGTTTACGAGTCATTTGCGATTGTAAATAGGAAATGATTGAATGAATAGGAGTTATGAATTACATTACGGAAAATATATCTTCTTCCTCCCGACGCCGAAATATTGCTATTTTTGCCGGATCCAGCACCGATCTCAAGATATTCACAACTCTGAATCGGAAATAATTGAATCTGGAGGAGTTATGAATCATATTATCAGAAATATAACCCCACACTTCTGACCCCAAATTACAGCCATTTTTGGCGGATTCATCACCATTTTCGAGATATTCATGATTTCAGATCAAAAATAACTATAATGATAGAAGTTATTCGTTACATTACTGGAAATTGAGTCTCCACATATCGACCCCAAAATATCGCTATTTTTGCCGTATCTATCACGTTCTCGAGATATTTCCGATTTCACATCGAAAATAATTGAATCATTGGGATTTATTATTTATAATATTACAATTGAAACTCACCCACCTTTTGATTCCGAATTATTGCTATTTTCTCCGTAGGTATCACCGTTTCAGAGTTATTGGCGATTTCGGGTCAAAGATAATTGAATTAAGGGAATTAATTAAGGAAAAATATGACTGAAAATATTTCCCCCACCTCCTGACTCAGAATCATTACTATTTTTGCCGTATCGATCACCTTTCTCGTGATACTCGCGATTTGAAATCGGAAATGGTTGAATTAATAGGAATTATCAATTATATTACTGACAATATTTTCCCTAACTCCTGACCCTGGATTACTGCTATTTTTGCAGTATCTACCGCCGTTTTCGAGAGACTTGCGATCTCGAATGGGAAATTATTGAATCAATAGGAGTTATGAATTATATTACAGAGAATATATCTTCCACCCCTTGACATCGAAGTACTGCTGTTTTTGCTGCAACTATCATTGATCTCGAGATATTCACAATTCTGAATCGGAAATAATTGAATCTGTAGGAGTTATGAATTATGTCAGTAGATAGGATATGACAGTTCTGAATCAAAACAAACGTTACGTAACCAGGTAACCATGTGACGTGATCGGTTGACGTGCCCACGGACACCATTTTAAAAATGGCGGCCATTTTGACTACGGCCATTTTGTTTTTATTGATGGCAGCCATTTTGATTTTTTGATGGCGGCCATTTTGACGGCGGCCATTTTGATGTCGGCCAGTTTTGATTTTTTGATGGCGGCCATTTTTGATTTTTGCTTAGCTGTATGAGTGGCCATTTTGATTTTTCATCGTCCGACAGTTTGATAATGTGATTTTCGCTATGACGTCACCAGTATAATCGATCGATTTTACCGTCTGACGGTGGCGATTTTGAATTTTGCTCAGTCGAATCAGCAGCCATTTTGATTTCTATCGTCAGACAGTTTGATAATGTGATTTATTTCTTGGTCGGATGAATAGCCATTTTGATTTTTCGCCGTTACCCGTAAACTTTTTTGTATCGTATTTATTCCACACCCTTTGTGTAGAAAATCTCATGCGACTGCATAGTAACTCGGAAGTCAGTTGTTATAAACAACGCGCTTCCAACTGCGAAATTGGGTCATATTGTTATTAGCCTCGCTCGCGTATACAAGTAACAATAAACTCTTGAAAACCGGCACTTTTCAGAGCCAATAACTTCTTTATTAAACGATGGAGTATTCTAATCGTGAAATGTATGATATGGTACTGACGATGGGAGCGTGCAACAACGTCGCGGGGGCAGCAGCTCGTGAGTACGCAGTTCGATATCCAGTAAGACGACATCCGGATGCGAAAACTTTCAGGCGATTGGAAAGGAGTTTATTAGGAACTGGCACCTTTGTCCCCAACCGATCAAACGCAGGACGTCCGAGATCAAGACGGACGGTACAGTTTGAAGAACGAATTCTGGAGGATGTGGCAAGGACGCCCGATAAAAGTACACGCGGTTTGGCAGCGGAGTACCAAACGGACAACTCGACCGTCCACCGAGTATTAAGGTAGTACGGTTATGAAAGCAATGTTTTAAGAATTTCACAAAACTCAGCTTATAAGCTAGTAGATGTATAATACACATGCTGTTGAAATTTGAAGACGATTTACCTCATCATATATGAGATATTCGCAATTAAAAATAACATTAATTGTACATGTAGCATGGGGGAAGCGTGGGAAACTGATCAATTTATTTAAATTTACCAATGAATGACTTTCACCATCTCGATGAAAAACTATTATTTGTTAGAATACTATATTTAGATGATATAAAAAAAAACTAAGAATTATTTACCTCCTAGTTTTGATAAAAAATTGAAATAAACAACTCGTTTCAGCGATAATTTTCTATGGAGGGGATATAGAGACTAATGGCATGGAAACGATGTGGCAACGTTGTCACAAATAAAATGTCGGAGCAGATAGAAATAGCGCGAAATTTAAACCAATTTAATATTGTTAAGGATAACACTTCTCAGCTTTCATTTAATAAATCATAACAATTATTGATAATTATTAAAATGAGAGAATAAATCTTATAGAGCAATCTTGTGATTTATTATTAATTATAACAATAAATACAAAATATATTGAACAATATGATATATAATCAACATTTAAAAACGAAACTTTTATGACAATAAATTTTTATTTATTGCAATATTTTATGATAAAAACTTTTTCTTATTATTTCTTATGAATATATATATTTTTCTTATTAATATATTATTTTTCTTATTATTATATATATATTTATCAGAATATATATCACACTTTTTCCGTAAAAAAATTACAGAGCTTATCTATAACTCGTTTATCTTTAGTAATTTTTGGTTTATTATCACTTCCTGGTTCTTTACAAAATTTAATTAACTCTTCAATTCCACCATTTTCATATTGATTAATTAAATCTTGGTATTTAATGGCTTGAGACGCCATTTTTCTGATTATATGTCCAGATAATACTCCTTTTAATGGAGATAAACAGTCCATTCCAGATGCAGTTTTCTTGAGCTTATTTATATTAATCAAACACTCTCTATAAGATTTAGAGCTTTCAAATAAATAATTGTTATCCGTCAACGAAACCAGTTCTTCTAAAATTTCGACATCGTATAAGGCTTCATGAAATTTCTCGTCCGAGTTAACATTCAAATGCTTTTTAGCTAATTCTGACAGTTTAAATTCACCGGGAGTTTTATTAGATGTAAAATTTTTCTTAAATGAAGGCAAGCTATCAGAGAATCCTGCGATTTGACTGAAATCTGATACCATAGAACATTTTAAAATTGAACGTAGTAAATGTGACTTGTCGAAAGTTACATTATGTGCAACAAGTAGACATGGCTTGGGTGACATTTTTAAAAATAATAAAAAACTCCGGAGAGCCTTTTTTAGAGGCAACGATTCAACTTTTTTACCGTGAAAGTATAAATGGCCGTTAATATTTTTCAGTCCTGTATGAGCAGAAGCTTTATCATCAATGATATTAGTAGGATTAATGTAGACACTAAATTTACGTCCTTCACAAGATGCAGCAATTTGAAGAATTTCGTCACTCTTACGGAAGCCTGACGTTTCTAAATCAAAGAAAACTAAGTTACATGTCTCTGCCGATATTTGAATATTTGGACCGTTAATCAGTGATTCATCAAATGCTTCTAAATCTTCACAGTCTTGTGACAAACCGCAGTTAGATTTATATTGAACACCTTCTGAATTTTCATTATTCTTTCTCAATTCCTCACGCTCTTGAGTTTTAATTATTCGACGTTTCTTCGCAGCCGGTAGTTAAGCATCTAATGCACGTTTCTGTCGCTTAGCATCCAATTGCTTTGTATAAAACAAAGTGTGTCGCCCTGGTGACAACTGCAGTTTTTGCCTAATTTCTACGATACAGGAGTCGCCATCATTTTTTGTGCACACAGAACTTGCAAGACGATAGCTAGATGATTCACTTCTACTGTAGCAAATATTTTTTGGTGACTTATGAGCCATTATATTATTGAATGATTCATTAGCTTGGCTGGAAGCAGGAATTGAAAATTTATTTGCATTAGCGGCGTATTCCTCACATAACGCTGATAGTTTATCAAATAATGAGAGATTTGTGAGCAAAATAGTTTGTTCCTTCGATCCACTTCTGCGGCTACACCACGATCCACAGTTTTCATGGTTATCGTACAAGTGATCAGGTATATTACGTATTGTTTTAGCTAAATTTTGAGCATCACCCATATTTTGAGCCAGTGCATAACCAAAACATTTTTTTATGTGGTCAATACTTCTTTTTTTAATTTCCTTAAAACTCGTCAGCTTCCATAAATCTCGGCTAAAATTTTTTTTTAAATGATTTTGATCTGCAAGTTTGAAGATAGTTTTTGGGTTTCCTCGACGAACGGCCGCGATTGTACAACTGTCTTCATCGCCAATTAATACTCGTGCTTCAAGGTTTGCTTCTTTAAGAATACTGCTGTTGTTAATCAACTCTGCTCCTGCAGATGCTTCCATTGCCTTGGCACTACCTTGGAAGTTTTTTCGGCAATCATGGTCATCTTTCTTCCTACCCGAGTCACAAAATTTGCATTTCCTTATCCGTTCTGCGTAGTCGAGAATTTTTCCACTCAAAAATCCTATTATAGTTCCATAACCATTGAGACTGTCGTAGCTCTTTCCATTACCTCTTTTACTCCATCCCATGTCATAGGAGACAATTATATTAACAACCTCTCCTATAGCTGTATCATACGTAGTGTTGTTGTTTTCATCAGGATCATCAGTTGCAGAGATTAATTTTCTACGATGAGGATAAATTTCTTGAACAATCTCTGGTGGCCTAATAAAAGAAGAAGGAGATAAGAATAGGATGGTAAAAAATCAATATAGTAAGTTATAATTTTTAAATTTCATCAGCATTTATTTATTCAAACATAAAATAAAAATTAGAATAAACAATGCTAGTATGTATTAGCAATAAAACAATAAGTCATGTGAAGTTTGACGGAGTATTTAAAATCAATCAATCTTATTTAGAATGTATAAGAACAAAATTTATTTTTTAAAATATATACAATTAGCATTTTCCATCTACTCAAGACTGAATATAGATCATTATGCAAGTGTAGACAATATTGACGTCCAAAAAATTATATACAATTGAAAAAAGTTATAGACTACGAAAATTTTAGTTTCATTAATTACAATAATTCACACAGCTTATCAATATTTTCATTAACAAGCAGTCGCTCTTCCTCAGCAGCTCGTTTACAACTCTTCTTAGCAGCTTCTTCGATTGCAGGACCAACTTCCCTTTCATATCGTTTAAATAATTGTGGCGATATTGTCGGAATATTGGCACATGCCAATATTTTGTTCAATCCAGAGCAGCCATAGCCAGCATGTACAGCACCTGTAATAAATATATTTTTACTAGGGTTGGAACTTCTGCATATATACATTTAATTATTTTTGTTTTTAAGTGAATTCAAGTGATCTATTTTTTTTTTTTTTTATCAAATATTTATGTAGATTGAATAATTATTGAACTTACCAAGAATTTCGCCTGTATTGACGTCAGAATGTTTGGATTGACTACCAGCCACGCTATGACTTTTACTCGTTGGAACTACTGATATTGTCTCACATTTTGTGCACTTAACTTTTATGATTGATTTCAACCCTAAATGCTGTTCATGTACAATATTTTCCAGGCAAAGTACTTCATAACATTGTACACATTTTAATTTTTTGCCTAAAAATTTTAAATCCACGAAACGAATGCCTTCGCATAGGCTAGATTCACTGGTATCATCGTTGCCTTTTCTTTTTTCTTGTAGAGCATTTTTAATTTTTAATTTTTGATCGAGAACTTTTTTTTCAATAAATCTTCCTTTATGACGAATACGATCACCCATAATTATTTATTTATTCGAATAAAAATAGCGAGTTGTTTACGTTTGACTGTGCGTATAAACTATAAGTAAGCTCAGTGGTTAGGAGAAATAACAATAACAATAACGCGACGTTGCGACATTTCCATACAGAATTAAATTTTATAGTATGTGTGTATACGTATAGGGGATATAGTAGTGGAAGAAGTACAGTCACGTTAAAAAACATATCCTACAGTCATAGTACTGCTAATATGCTGAACGTTAGTACTATTTTTATAGTATGTGTGTATACGTATAGGGGGTATAGTAGTGGAAGAAGTACAGTCACGTTAAAAAACATATCCTACAGTCATAGTACTGCTAATATGCTGAACGTTAGTACCAAATCAAAAACTTTTCGACTGGACTGTCGCGGAGGAACTACCTTAAGATCGAACTATTTGCGTCCGTACCACACGCAGAAAGTGCAAGCCTTGCACGGACCCGACCGTGCCGCGAGACGAATGTTTTGCACATGGGTTTTGGAACAAACCGAAGCGGACCCGTTATTCGTATTTAATATTTTGTTTACGGACGAGTCAAATTTTGATCGGGATGGAGTATTCAACTGCCATAACATCCACAATTGGGCCGAAGAAAACCCGCACGATATTCGGGAGTGAAGAAACCAGGTTCGTTGGAGCCTGAACGTGTGGGGTGGCATGATCGACGACGAGTTGGTAAGCTTACTCGATAATGCTCGAATACAGATATTATAAATTTCTATCGTCTCGTTGGCTTGATTTTAAAAAATTCAGTGAAGATCCGTTTTACTAATGTTGAGACAAACAACCTCGGTAAATCAGTAAAATCATGACATATGTATGATTCATATTAAATATTAGTCAAAACTAATTAATGATTCGACGAGCATTATGGATTTATTATGCAACAATTTACTACAGGGTAATTCTTGTTACAGATCGGTCTCTGCGTTTTACCCGCAGGACTAGACGGTGAAACCTATCGACAGTTTTTGGAAGATCGGATTCCAGATCTTCTCGAAGACCGTCCCCTTGAACGGCGAACGGAAATGTTGTTTCAGCATGACGGTGCTCCGGCACATTTCAGTGACCGGACTCGTCAATTTCTGAACGAACGATTTCCGAATAGGTGGATAGGCCATGGGGGTCCTATCGCTTGGCCACCGAGATCACCCGATCTGAATCCTCTAGATTATTGCCTTTGGGGTCTGATCAAGGAATTCGTCTATAAGGATCCACCGAATTCTTTGGAAGCCCTGGAGGTAAAAATCGTAGAGGCAACGGCGACGGTGACGCCGGAAATCGTTCGCGCAGCAATTGGCCAGCTGGTCCAACGTTGTAGGCTTTGCCTGCGAGAAAACGGGGGACATTTTGAACAATTTCTGCACCGGTGAGGAGTCATCAAAATCGGCACTTTTTAGAGCCAAATACAAAACGGCACTTTTCAGAGCCACAAAATAATTTTGCAAAGACGGATTGGTCATCATCAGTAACGAAGATGAACGAGAGTGCCATCCGATGTTTTTCATTTCGTAACTGTAATATCATCGATTCATCGAACTTAATAGAACTTACGTTTCCAGAATCAAGGTACAGCGTTTTTTCGTGATTAGGAGTGGGAGAAAAATGAGATTTGTTCATCGAATATCGTGTTTAATTGTCACATCGAGTTACGTTTCTTTTCCCATTCATAATTTATCATCAAAGACGTACTCTACAGTTGAAAAAAATGTTATGAAGGTTTTGGTGGGTTATCTAATATAAATTCCTAACGCGTTGTCCAATGAAAAATACGTGTTAAGTGAATGAATTATTAATAATCTGCCAAAAATTTCGTGATGTTTCTCTTTCCGACTGTGGGGTACTACTTTGACGATATTTTTAATGAAAATTAAAAATCAATTATAAGTCATCCAACAGATATTTCGAAATTTCTAATTTTTTTTGTTCGCTTTTACTGCGGCACCCTTTTTTCATGCGAAATTGTGTAAGAAAAAGCACAGCTCGGTACGACCACGAAAATGATCTTTTCGGTGAAAAATCGAAACACCGTGGCCGATCATTATTTCCCAGGGCTCTTGATTTCATGACGCACATGAAAAATAAATATCTGAGGGTTTGATGATATCTTAATTCGCTTCAAAGATAGAATTTGTAAAACGGTAATAGGGTTTTTTTTAAATTTTTTTCTCGGTTCTCGAACTACAATAACACAATAGTAGCTGTTTCGGAGAGAAGCAATAGTCCGTTTTTTATACATCACGTCATCGGTGGACGAGAATTCAACACCTAAAAAATAATCATTATGTGACTCTGACACAGAATCAAGCTTCTCTTTTACCTGAGAATGACTCTTACGAATCCCGATGTTTCGTGATGGCAATTGTTTTTACAGCTCCAGTCTATGGTCATTTATCGGCGACCAGTGGAGCCAGGTAGCCGACGATCTTACCTTCAATAGCACTTTCAGAGGCATGCCCGTAAAGTAGGTGTTTTTAGGGCTAGAACGAAGATTTCCGTACGCGCCAGAACGAGTTAAACGGCTCGCACCTTTAGTTCGTATTGAAATCATCGTACGAGTCAAAAACATTTCACGGACGGGCCACGTACAGTATTTTCTTATAAATTGTACAGTGAAATTGATAGAGATAAATACCAATTACTTTTGCCACTAGAGATTTTTTATTTCAACGGACTGTAATCGAATTGCTTTGTAAACTTGTCAGGTAAATTCAGCAGTATGTTCAGTGAATTCCAAATACAGTATAACAAATGCCTACCGAATTTTATACAATACTACATAATTTAATGGACTCGAAAAATGCTTTTGCGTTCTTCCAACCAAGTTAAGAAGAGTGAAGAGTTATAAAATTTAATTGCAAATTGAAAAAAAAAAAAAAAAAGAATGCTGAAATATTCTGTTAAGACTAACAAACTTTTTATTCGGCCACACTTTCGCGTGGGTAATGTATTGTGAACGGCATAGTTGATTAAGCATGCGAAAGTGCCCTCTCTCGAAACGAATTCTGCGAATTTGTGGTGCACTGACAAAAATGTAATTTGTTATAGTAACTAGAAGAAATCAGTAAAACAGGTATCGTTAAAAAAAAAACTGTGAAAAATTAACGACGGAGCCAGGAATCGAACCTGGTATCTAGAGATGCTTTACCGGAGACTTACTCCACTAGCCACTCGGAGCCGAGTCGCTAGTGGAGTAAGTCTCCGGTAAAGCATCTCTAGATACCAGGTTCGATTCCTGGCTCGGATCCGAGTGGCTAGTGGAGTAAGTCTCCGGTAAAGCATCTCTAGATACCGGGTTCGATTCCTGGCTCCGTCGTTAATTTTTCAAATTCACCAGTTGTTCAAATTTACATATTTTCAACAAAATTCTCTCGTAGATTAATGATTTGCACACCCGCATCTCATTTATTAGACGGCATTGCCGTCTTACGGGCTTCTCATCGGAAGCAAAGGATTGAAAGGGTAAACACAACATCTACACACTACAGTCTCCTTACATCGTGCATGCAGAGAAGAAATTCTTACTCATATATAAGATTTTTCGATTGTGGTAAAAAATGAAAATAGTTAAAAGCTGAGCGGTAATCGGAGCTAAAAATTTCTCTTAGTGTGGTAAGTGACTGACCCATCCCAAATTTTACCCTGCTAGCTCCATTTAGCTTGAAGTTAGCGCATAAAACGTGATTTTCAGTTTTTTCACGATGACTCCGATATTGCTACTCAGAATATTTGTAATAAAAACACAGACCCACCAGCCATGTGTACATATCGAGAATTTTATTTGGATTTTCCTTCAAGAAATTCCATCTTCTAAAAATTTTTGAACATTCAGATCGCCGGTTTCCGGTGGATTTTAGATAGGCATCAGTTTCTTTTTTTTACGGTATAAATATTTGCTGTGATGTGACTTTCCGTAATTTTTTTTTTCGTTTTTTCGCAATGGTGTGTCAGTGGTAAAAAAAATTAGTAACTGTCATTTTTCAGTATTTTATTGGCATGACCGCAAGATAAGGGTAAAGTCGAACGAGTGGTTTGAACGTGCACTCACACGTAATAATTTGCGTACTGCGTTACGTTCTAGAATAAAAAATAAGCTGGAATTAAAAAAAAATGCGTTCAACAAATTTGCAATAACAAACTAGATTGTAAAGAACAAACGCTCATAATACCATTTTTATTTTCTCGTTGCTACCTACATTAAAACATCGAATCAGAACTAGAATATCATGAAAAGATTGTTCTACACGTCGGATGAGTTTCAGGATATGGCATTGAAAATTCACTGAATTTATGACAGCAATTAAACAACATGCTCGATGTCTGTGCCTAGCGGCAATTCACAAGTAAACTAACAATGATTTGTGATTTTCGTATAAGTCTAATTTGAGGGCAATACGATGGACAACCGTGTGGGAACCGTTTTTCTCTAAAATGAGCAAAAAAGAAAAAAAAAACCACGCTGAATTACGGAATTTTGAAATATCTAGAAAAAATTGTCGGCATATCTGGAATCATTTTTTAGGGCAAACGTACAGATCTAGTTAACCAGTCAAAAAATTGCCGAGTCTTAGTTCCTTGTCGAATGAAGTCATGCAGGTTCCGACTGGACTACTGGACTGATGCGGACCGATCTAACGAGTCGGTGCCTTATTTTATGGCATTATTTATACCCCGGAGCCTCGGCTAATCAAGGGCCGGACCAACGATATTCTATCGTGATTACGATAAAATTATTTAGATTTGATAAAACCACCGTGAGAAAAAACGAAAGATGAAAAACAGATAAATACTATACAAAATCGTTGAAATAATAATTTCACATCACTGAGTTTGTATGAGTTTTTCTTACGATACGAAAGTTCACGTTCACGAAGTAGCTTGAAAAATTAACAAAGGACAGTTGAATTGGGCTGATAAATTATTGAATGAAAATCAGCCTTTCTTTCATGTGACGATTGTCACAACAATTCAACTGATGAAATGTAAAATGGTCAGGCTCGTAGAGTCTGTAATTTGGTGGGTATACGGAATACCTGCTATACGTACGTAACGACGAATCCTCGCAAACTTAATCATTGCATTCAAATAAGAAATCAATCGTCACCCGAAGTTTAGCTGATTTGTCGTTCGTGTCGATACGGTGATTTCATAAGATCTTTTATCGACAGTCAACAATCCACGAATAAGCTCAGGCAAGGTATAAGTCGAAGGGGAAATAACTTAACATTTGTTTGCCACATTAATTCCGCAGGTTGAAACAAATCAGAATAATTCATTTGATTCAACACAATTCTGTTAATTTAGATTAATTCAACTAAATTTAACTTTATTCAAGTGAATTCTTTCAATTCAATTAATTCAGTACTTTTACCATCAATTCTTGTAATACACTTTGATTCTAGTGAATATCTGAATAATTTCAATTAATTCCTTTTTGTTTCTTCTGTTCGTTCAAATTTATTCATTCAATTCAATCGAATTAGTTTTTTCGCAAGAATTCTCGATAACTTACCCCAATTCACGTCAATACCTTAAAATTTCGTCAATTTTTTTGCGATTTTTCTATGAAACTAAATTAAATAATTCAATTCTACATCATTTTGACGATTTTTAGCCAGCTTGATTGGGTGAGTAATTATGGAAGATGTGACGAGCGCGTCAATTCGTTGACAGTGATATTCACGTACCTCCGTTATCACGGTACGATGATTCGGAGTATTTTATAACATGGAATCTTAAATTTTCCGATTCATTTTGTGATTCATTTTGATTTTTATTCGTAGATGTGTGTTTCGTAGTATTGCGTAGCTGGGCATTCGCTTATGTTTCACACACACGAGTGTGCGTCCGCGGATGTGCGGCCGGCAGCGTGTGCCGCGGCAACAATACCGAGGTCAGCGCCCGAAAAGGGGTACAGCAGCGAGAGAGAGGAGATGCCGATATTCAATTTGTAAACGAATAATAATAATTCACCCAGACGAACAAATCAGCAATTTATCGTGGCGGCAAATCTGGATGAAATGGTGCACTCTGATCGGCCTAGCGCTATCGCTTATGTTTCAAAAACTATGCGTCGGACGAGCTTCCGGAAAAGAAATTCTCCGTTGGATTTTAACGAGGTATCATGCTGGCTAGTCCGTGGGAGGCAATTTAGGGACACCCTGTAAATCTTCTATACAACACAATTCATTCCCACCGGTATCTCAACTTCTACGCAATAAACATGTAATCGATATATCAAACATACTTAAGTTTATTTGATCCCCATCCTGATTTCCGGTTGACCTGAAACGTAAAAGTGAAGCCAACCTAGTTACTCCTTCCACTCAGGAGTCAACTCCACTCTTGGACGTAACATTGGTGGCAGCGGTGGCCTTTGCTTTCCGGAAATCCAGTGATACAATTTGACGTGTGTGCTACGCATGAAGTGCCATTTGATAGACCGGTTCCGAAGTGTGCAAGCTCAGTGATGTTAATACAAAAGTAACACCACTGTGCGATAGTGTTGAAGACACTCTGAATGCCATATTCTACGTTTAATGCAATCAACGATCTCTGATTCACACGAACGTCACCAACAAATCCGTATCTCCCAACCGATATTGCTGAAAAACTATCTCCTGCTGCTACTACAACGACGTCTTCAATCTTCACGACTTCTAGTACAACACAACGCACACCGACGTCATCACCGCCTACAGATACGAAATCGCTGGACCAACATCCTCACGGAAGAATGCAACATTTCCTTCCATTCCTTCTCTTCATCTTCTCTTTGTGAGTCGACAAATCCTAGATTAAAAGTCACAACTTGGCTACCGAAAGCACTTTTCGCACCTGCCTCTTGGAGATGCATTGGCTCTGATTCCCACGTTCAATGGCACGAATATGCCCGTATCCGAATTCATAACTAAAGTAGAATGCGCAAAACAAGCTGTCTTAGCCAGAGAACTGAATTTATTCTTCACACTCATAGGCGACGCGAGTAAATATGTAGAGTCAGATAATCCGGATTCTCTTCGAGATTTGCGTGACTGCCTAAAACAGGCGTACGCATCTAAACAACACTTCCCAGATATCCAGCTAGACCTCGCACAACCAGCACAGAGACGAAACGAGAGTGTTATAGATTACGGTAATAGAATAAAACATCTGTTACGCCAAGCGTGCGAATCAATAGATGCCTCAGAATCTATCAGTGATGCTCAAGTGCTAAAGAAAAATATCAAAGAGACCGCAAGACTAAGATTTATGAAAGGGTTACTAGACGCATTAGAAATAAGAGTAGCTCATGAGAATCCACAAACCCTACAAATGGCTATAGACACGGCCACCAAGACTGAAAAACTATTATCAGATAGACTTAAACTAGCCTCATACCGTGATACTAACTACGAAACACAAAACCATATAAAATGTAGTACATGCAAATTAACCGATCACATCGATAAATATTGTCCTGAACAACCTTCCGTATTAGTAGTGTGTAGATACTGCAAGAAGGCAGGTCATAGTATGGAAGAGTGCTGAACGAGGCAGCGCAACAACACAACTTGGACGCATTGTGGTCGCAAAGGTCACTCAAACGATGAGTGCCGCTCAAATCTGTCCCAATATCCCCAGAATCCGAAAATCCACCAAGATTCAAGAGTTTTCCAAAATAACACTAATCGTCAGCAACAGAACAATCCCAACACCTAATATCAAGCAAGAGACCCTATAAACCAACCTTCAGACCAGACGCGAAATGACAGTCAACGCTCACAACAGTATAACACACCAAATCCTTCACAATCGTATTTGAGGGTTAATTACGTAACACAAGACTACTCGAACGAGAATTGCGATGCGGGCGTCCACTGGGAAGTTTCATGCAAAGCAGAGCAACATCGCGAATATTCAGACAACGCGAGCCATTTAAACGAGATCAGGTACGGCCGCGCGGACGCATCGACCTCCCTCAAACCGGAGCAGCGTCCAAACCAAACGTCAGCTCCGTACAAATAGAATCTGGCCCTCCACAGATTCGAACATAATGCCCGCAGTCTTTGAATGGGTACGTGACACTAATAATAGATACTGGCGCTAATATTAATTTGTTGAAAATCGATAAAATCGACCCAAGAGTCCACGTCACAAAGATGGATATTAGGCAGATTTCGGGGATAACGGAAGAATCCATCAGAACAGTAGGAAGTCTTCACGTCGAGTTAGCTAATACACGCCACGAATTCCATCTTGTCGATAACTCCTTCCCTATCATCGAAGACGGTATACTGAGTTCAGACTTTTCACGTTCGGAAAAGGCGACTATCTGTTTCAAGAACAACTACCTTATCTCTCGCAAAACCGGCGTTATTCCCTTTAACAGACATAGAACCAACACGAAAAAACCACCGCGTATCCTCATAACATCTGTCACACAAACACCGAAGGTTCGAATAACCACCGGTGAACTCACACGACAACCCAGCACATTTATAGTTGACACCGGAGCTGATGTAAACATAATTCAACTTGGAGTAATACATCCGCATGTTCCGTGTAAATCACTCAAAGGTCAGATCCACGTTACCAGTGCTATACATGAGCCAATAAAAGTATTAGGAACAACTAGCAATCAAATCGGTGACAACCTTCATACATTCCATATAGTCGACGATCTGTTTCCGATACAAGAAGACGGAATCTTAGGATCGATATTTTTACGGAACGAAAATGCAACGATATCTTTCGAGACAGAAAAAATAATACCGAACAATACTAGCAAACCATTCAAACTCCGAAACGAAGATTACATATTGATACCACCACGAACGGCTCAGGTGATTACACTAAGAATTTCGAATCCCTCGGTAAAAACGGGATTCATAGAACAGTTGAAAGTAGGCGCTAACATGTTCCTGTGACAGGCTTTGGTTACCAACCAACAAGGGTTTGCTTACGTTTATGCAATAAATTCCAACGAATCAGCTGCGGAAATAAGAAGACCATTCGTAACACTAGAAGAAGTCGATGAACTCGCGAGCACCGCCACGCTCAGTGCAAAAACACATCTAACGCATACAAGTACTGCAAGCAGCGGACAGGTCTTACTAGCACAGGTCTTACATGAAAAAAAAAGGATCGAGAATCGCGTTCTTCCCACATCCCCAAATTACGATTCGAGACGCCTTGACATTTTGAAAGAGAACTTACGATTGGACCATTTGAACGACGAAGAAAAACAATGAATAGTTAATCTTGCTATCGAAGACAACCATTTATTTTTCCTCCCAGGTGACACCCTGAGACATACAAACTTAGTCAGCCATACGATCCCTACTACCAATGACGCACCAATTCATACCAAACAATACAGACACCCAAGAGTATACAAAGCAGAAATACAAAAAAAAGTGACCGAACTCCTTGATCAGAACATTATCACACATTCTTCATCTTCTTACAAATCTCAGGTCTGAATCATCCCCAAGAAATCAGATGCTAGCGGCGAAAAGAAGCAGCAATGGTCATTGACTTTTGGAAACACCACATGGCCCACGCTGCTTAACGACTCATAAAACCCAAAAATTTAGGGATGGTGGGAGGGGGACTGCGGACCCCGTCGCCTCTGACGTCATTTTTTACATGAATTTCATCATCTCTGCAGAGTCGGGAGGGCAATAAAACCCAAAAATTTAGGGATGGCGGGATGGGTAAAGGGTGGGCCCAGTCGTCTCTGACGTCATTTTATCCTCCGATATGCGCAGAACGCAGTGCGCAACGTTCCCAAATTCTTGCGATCTATCGGTCCATATACATATAAGCTCAACACATCCGATGCAGACTCGTCAGTCTTACACGATACGTGCAAGTCAAAAAAGTTATACAAAGTTCAGCTTATATCAACGTCAAAGTCATGGCAGTCGAAGCGTATATGGGACTTGCGGAGCAGATGGAGGGGACGTACAATTTGCTAAGAGAGCAACCACCCGGAGAAGAGAATGACGCTGTCATCAATCATTGGACTGATATTGGAATTGCAAATATCCAAGTTCTGCGCGATATTTCCATGCAACGAGGAACAACCGTTGGTGCGAAAATACGGATCCAACATACGATCGCACTCCTGCAATCTTGGGTGACGAAGATCAAGCAGTTGCAGCAGCGCACAGTGGTGACGGGTGGAAATATCGGTACTCCTGCGGGTGTACAATGGGACGACGTGGATAGCGCTTTTGCCAGCCGAATCAGAACGGGGGTTGTCACAAATCTCCGTCATAAAAATTTGGACGCCTTTCTGGACGATGTGCAGCGCGTCGTCACCGAGAAGTTGGAGCTGATACTGCGCGAGGGGGGAAATGTGAAGGTTAACCTCATATTATCGTGCAAATTCGAAAATGCCAAGCACGAAGAGATCTCCACCGAAGTTAAGAGTTTCAACACCTCCAACGTGACGATTCTTCTCCCATCGAGCGATATAAATGGTTGGTTTACACGTGCACGGGGTGATCTGCTGTCAAAGGTGGAAGATTTCGAGCAACGCGATTCCGGCTGGAGTATGATTGAGATCCTTAACATCGCTGTAAATATCAATCGCTACCAGCCTCTCGCCGCGGGGGCTTCAACATTCGTCGAGCTGCCCCAAGACATTCAACGGAAGAGAGCGGTGGTGAACGTGAGGAACGAGGACGAAAGATGTCTTCTCTGGTCCGTCATAGCAGCCCTCCACCCGGTCAACACCCACACCGATAGGACTCCCAACTATCGTCGATATATTTCCGAGTTGGACTGTACAGGTATCAAATTCCCTGCTACTCTACATGATGTGAAAAAGCTTGAGAGATTGAATAATTTGCGCATCAATGTATATGGTATAGAATCTGAAACTTTTTCGCATCATGCAAAATCAAATAAAAGCGTCATCGTGCCAATTTATTTGAGTAAAAATTTGCATAGCGTAAACATTGACACGATCCATCTTCTAATGGTTGAGAGTAATCCGGAAGACGATATGACTGGTGAGTTTGCACCGAGATTCCACTTTGCTTGGATTAAAGATCTTTCCCGATTGGTGAGCAAACAATTGTCTGATCATAATGGCCAGCTGTTTTTATGTGACAGATGTTTGTGCCACTTTAGCGTGGAATACGCCTACGACAATCATCGACAAGATTGTATTATGCTAAATAAAGTACGCATGGAATTTCCCAAGTGTAAAGATTTAGTATTTTCCAATTTTCAAAACAAAGGCACCGTTCCATTTGTCGTATACGCCGATCTCGAATGTATATTAATCCCTGAACCTGTGGATGAATTTGAAACTCGTAAGACTTGTGAAATTCAAAAGCATATCCCGCACAGTGTAGCGTACTATGTACATTGCGCGTACGATGAGACTTTATCGGAGTTCCACGGTAAACGCGGTGTCGATTGCATAGATTGGTTTATGAAACAGCTTAAAGATTTATCAATTCAAGTAGAGTCACGCATCAAAAACATAATTCCGATGAAGTCTCTTACCCAAGTGCAACGCGATCGTCACATGCGCGCAACGAATTGTTATATTTGTGAAAAACCGTTTACCCCTGAGGAGAAAAAGTGTTACGATCACTGTCACTTCACGGGTAAATATCGTGGTCCTGCTCATAATCGCTGTAATTTGAATTTCAGAGAGTCGCACACAATTCCAATAGTTTTCCACAATTTGTCCGGTTACGATTCTCACTTTTTAATAAAATCCCTCGCGTCAACTTTTCCCGGTAAAATTACACTGCTACCCATAAATAAGAAAAAATATATATCCTTCACGAAACGCGTCGATGGAACAATGATGCACTTGAGATTCATCGATTCGTTCCGATTTATGGCTAGCAGCATCGATAAACTTTCCACATATTTGACCGATACCGATAAACACATAACACGCAAATTTTATAATAACCCGACTCAGTTCAGTTTGATGACCCGCAAAGGCGTTTTTCCCTATGAATACGTCGATTGTTGGGGGAAACTCGATGAACCGCGATTACCTGCAAGGAAGCATTTCTACTTGCACCTCTGCGATGCAAATATTTCAGACACCGATTACGAGCACGCGAAAACTGTTTGGAGGGAATTCCATTTAGAGTCATTGGGGGGCTACTCAGATTTATATTTAAAGACCGATGTTCTTTTGCTTGCCGATATTTTCGAAAATTTCCGCGCTAGCTGCTTCAAAACATACGATTTAGATCCGTTGCACTACTACACTGCACCGGGGCTTGCTTTTGACGCGATGCTCAAGCATACTAATATAAATTTGCAACTTTTAGACAACCCTGAAATGGTGTTATTCATTGAAAGAGCCATTCGAGGCGGCGTAGCGCAATGTTTCAATCGACACGCTCGGGCCAATAATAGATTCATGGGAAAAGATTTTGATCCAAACAAAGCGGAATCGTATCTCATGTATTTTGACGTGAATAACCTGTACGGTGCAGCTATGAGCGTGCATTTACCAATCGGTTCGTTCGAGTGGGAGTATCAGCACATCGATATAACGAACCATCCGGACGATTCGCCGATCGGTTACTTTCTGGAGGTAGATTTGGACTACCCTGTAGAACTCCACGAGGATCACAAAGACTTACCTCTTTGTCCCGAACATTTTACTCCTCCAGGTAGTAAAAATGCCAAACTCGCGACCACCCTTCACCCCAAAACAAAGTATATATTGCACTATAGAAATTTGAAACAGTGTTTGAGTTTAGGATTGAAATTAACGAAAGTGCATAGAATTTTGAAGTTTGCGCAATCTCCATGGCTCGAGCCTTACATCACGCTCAATACAGACATGCGTAAGCAATCTAGGAATGAATTTGAGAAAAACTTTTACAAACTCATAAATAACGCTGTGTTCGGCAAGACTATGGAGAATGTGCGAAATCATAAAGATGTTAAATTGGTTACAAAATGGGAGGGAAAAGGTGGTACGAGAACGCTTATTGCCCGAGCAAACTTTCACAGCTGCACCGTATTTGACACTGATATGGTCATCATTGAAACGAATCGTGTCAAAGTTCACTTCGCCAAACCTATTTACGTCGGCGCATCAATTCTAGATCTGTCAAAAATCTTTCTCTACGACTTCTACTATAATTATATGAAAACCAACTTTTCGAATAAACAGGCTAAATTGATGTATACCGACACAGACAGCCTTATTTATCAATTCAATGTGCCTAATATCTACGATATCATCAAACGTGATGTAGATACAATGTTTGACACCTCTGACTATCCGCCCGACAATGTGTATGGTATTCCCCTTAAAAACAAAAAACAACTAGGGCTAATGAAGGATGATAATAATGGTAAAATTATGACAGCGTTTGTGGGACTGCGAGCAAAGCTGTACACATTTACTACGATGGGTGAGGATGGGGAAAAATATGACAGTGGCGTAAAAGTGAGTAAGCGTGCCAAGGGTGTAAGAAATTCATCGATAAATAGCATCACGTTTGATGATTATAAGCGCTGTCTGACGGCTTACCGAGAGTTGACTCTTCCACAGTGTTTAATACGCAGCAAAAAACACGAAGTAAGCACGATCGTACAAAAAAAATTGGCTCCGAGTTGGCAGGATGACAAGCGGCAATTGATACCCGGACAGACCGACACCGTACCTTGGGGGTTTGTCCCAGCCCCCCAATAGCTATAGGATAAACTTTAGACATAGAATTGATGTAAATATTTGATGTTTGACGCCTCGAACGATCCACCATCGGGCGGAAACGTTTCATGATCAATACGATATTTAATGGATTTGAAGTTTCAAAATGCGAATTCATATACTCAACAATTGTTTATTTATTTATTATTGATATATCAAGCAATTATTCATATTTATTCGTTTACCACGAGAAAAGTTTTCAGAAAATGAAAAAAAATTTTCAGGAAACGAAAAAAACTTTTCAGAAAATGAAAAAAACTTTTCAGAAAACGAAAAAAACTTTTCAGAAAACGAAAAAAAGTTTTCAGAAAACTTTCTTCCCATTTGATTAACACGTAAAAAAAGTTTTCAGAAAATGAAAAAAAGTTTTCAGAAAACGGAAAAAAGTTTTCAGAAAATGAAAAAAACTTTTCAGAAAACGAAAAAAAGTTTTCAGAAAACTTTCTTCCCATTTGATTAACACGTAAAAAAAGTTTTCAGAAAATGAAAAAAAGTTTTCAGAAAACGATAAAAAGTTTTCAGAAAATGAAAAAAAGTTTTCCAAAAAATAAAATGTGTAACAATCGTATGGCAAAATTGCATATTATCATTATTATTATCACTATTATTATTATCATTATTATTATTATTATTATTATTTTCGTAGTACAGAGTATGGCACATGTGCGCACAAAGGAGATAAAATGTGGAAATATTTGTATATTCAAAATCTTTTATTGTAATTCGGAAAATACATACAAATTATGTTACATGTCTGTTTTATTTATCCAACTATTGTGCGAATTATCAAAACCCAACCACTTCACATAGAACAGATTCCCCCATTTGCGTAACACTTTCTCCACAAGGTAGCCGTCGGGATATTTCACTTTGGTGAGCTCTTCCTCGTAGAAGCCCCCCTCGATGGGATGATCTTGATAATCGGTAAGTTTGTAGGTGGGTGGATTGGTATTTTTCACCTCACTCACGGTGAATATTTCTGTCGTCCAATTGGGTGTATAGCCTTTTTCGAATACATTCTTGTACTTGCTGATTCGAACTCGATCGCCTACACTGAATTTCCGCGCTCGATCACTTAGTTTGATTTGCCGAGGCTTGTACACGCTACGATACAGCTGTTTTTCATTCTCCGTGCTAACATCCTGTAAGTTTTATTCGAATCGTGCGATGTGTGGTGTTGTTGTAGGACTTCATTAAATCATCCAAAATATTAATCCACTTGTAAAATCCTAGGAGAGTAAACCACATCCACATTTTATTTTTTCAATGTTCGACTAAAAACGTTCGCATATCGACACCTTTATGTTGCTGAGTGTCAAATACATGTTGATATTGTGCTGCATCATGAGGGCTTTCAATTTGCTGTTGTGAAATTCTTTGCATTGATCAACGTATAGATGTGCAGGTATACGGCTCTGGGTTAGTACAGATTTCATAGCAGCAGCCGCATCTTTCCCCCCCACCACGGATGAGGATGAAACAAAAATGTGACAACGGTGTTAAAGTGGGTAAGCGTGTCAAGGATGCGAAAACTGCAACGATAAATAACATCACGTTTAATGATTATAAGAACCGTCTGAGGGGCTTACCAAGAGTTGATCAACCCCACAGTGCTTAATACGTAGTAAAAAAATGCGAGGTTAGCTCCAATGTACTGAAAAATCTATCATGAGTTGACAAGACGGTAATATGCAACCGATACCTGGGCAAACAGGCACCAGAACTTGGAGGGTGTGCTGCAACCCCGCAATAAACTAGCCGTAGGCTGGAACTGAGGGCATAGAACCGTTGTAAATATATGCGTTTGACACCCATGGCGATAGTTCATGAAGCAGAGACGTTTCGCCGGCAATACGATATTGAGCAGATCGAAGTTTTAAAATTCGAATACCGTGTGAATTCATGTATTCATCAATTATTTATATATTTATTATTAATATATTGAACAATTATTCATATTTATTCGTTTACCACGAGAAAAATTTTCAGAAAATGGAAAAAAGTTTCCAGAAAACGAAAAAAAGTTTCCAGAAAATGAAAAAAAGTTTTCCGAAAACTTTTTTCCCATTTGATTAACACGTAAAAAAAGTTTTCAGAAAATGAAAAAAACTTTCCAGAAAACGAAGAAAAATTTCAGAAAACGAAGAAAAATTTCAGAAAATGAAAAAAAGTTCATCAAAAAATAAAATGAGCATTAATCGTATCGAAAAATTATAGATTATCATTATTATTATTATCATCATCATTATTATCATCATTTGAAGGCCTTTGATCACGGCAGGCGATGGTGGAGGTGTCCCCTGCTACCAGGGTCCGGCACTATCGACGTCGAGGCCGCCTGCAGCTCCTCTCTTCCGCAGTCTAGGAGGACCGCGATCCTCGCCCCTTCCAAGGTCGTCGCAAGAGCTGTCATTGCTCGCGTAGTAATGACCCCTGGATTCAGAGTTCGCATGATTGAGCTACGCATACGACGTCCTGGCGCGGAGCTTCAGTGGCGGCTGTGTCCTAGCATTTCACAAGTGGACTAATATTTTGGCTGTGCCGCCCCGAAGCTGCACGCCAGGACGTCGTATGCGTAGCTCAATCATGCGAACTCTGAATCCAGGGGTCATTACTACGCGAGCAATGACAGCTCTTGCGACGACCTTGGAAGGGGCGAGGATCGCGGTCCTCCTAGACTGCGGAAGAGAGGAGCTGCAGGCGGCCTCGACGTCGATAGTGCCGGACCCTGGTAGCAGGGGACACCTCCACCATCGCCTGCCGTGATCAAAGGCCTTCAAATGATGATAATAATGATGATGATAATAATAATAATGATAATCTATAATTTTTCGATACGATTAATGCTCATTTTATTTTTTGATGAACTTTTTTTCATTTTCTGAAATTTTTCTTCGTTTTCTGAAATTTTTCTTCGTTTTCTGGAAAGTTTTTTTCATTTTCTGAAAACTTTTTTTCGTTTTCTGGAAACTTTTTTCCATTTTCTGAAAATTTTTCTCGTGGTAAACGAATAAATATGAATAATTGTTCAATATATTAATAATAAATATATAAATAATTGATGAATACATGAATTTACACGGTATTCGAATTTTAAAACTTCGATCTGCTCAATATCGTATTGCCGGCGAAACGTCTCTGCTTCATGAACTATCGCCATGGGTGTCAAACGCATATATTTACAACGGTTCTATGCCCTCAGTTCCAGCCTACGGCTAGTTTATTGCGGGGTTGCAGCACACCCTCCAAGTTCTGGTGCCTGTTTGCCCAGGTATCGGTTGCATATTACCGTCTTGTCAACTCATGATAGATTTTTCAGTACATTGGAGCTAACCTCGCATTTTTTTACTACGTATTAAGCACTGTGGGGTTGATCAACTCTTGGTAAGCCCCTCAGACGGTTCTTATAATCATTAAACGTGATGTTATTTATCGTTGCAGTTTTCGCATCCTTGACACGCTTACCCACTTTAACACCGTTGTCACATTTTTGTTTCATCCTCATCCGTGGTGGGGGGGAAAGATGCGGCTGCTGCTATGAAATCTGTACTAACCCAGAGCCGTATACCTGCACATCTATACGTTGATCAATGCAAAGAATTTCACAACAGCAAATTGAAAGCCCTCATGATGCAGCACAATATCAACATGTATTTGACACTCAGCAACATAAAGGTGTCGATATGCGAACGTTTTTAGTCGAACATTGAAAAAATAAAATGTGGATGTGGTTTACTCTCCTAGGATTTTACAAGTGGATTAATATTTTGGATGATTTAATGAAGTCCTACAACAACACCACACATCGCACGATTCGAATAAAACTTACAGGATGTTAGCACGGAGAATGAAAAACAGCTGTATCGTAGCGTGTACAAGCCTCGGCAAATCAAACTAAGTGATCGAGCGCGGAAATTCAGTGTAGGCGATCGAGTTCGAATCAGCAAGTACAAGAATGTATTCGAAAAAGGCTATACACCCAATTGGACGACAGAAATATTCACCGTGAGTGAGGTGAAAAATACCAATCCACCCACCTACAAACTTACCGATTATCAAGATCATCCCATCGAGGGGGGCTTCTACGAGGAAGAGCTCACCAAAGTGAAATATCCCGACGGCTACCTTGTGGAGAAAGTGTTACGCAAATGGGGGAATCTGTTCTATGTGAAGTGGTTGGGTTTTGATAATTCGCACAATAGTTGGATAAATAAAACAGACATGTAACATAATTTGTATGTATTTTCCGAATTACAATAAAAGATTTTGAATATACAAATATTTCCACATTTTATCTCCTTTGTGCGCACATGTGCCATACTCTGTACTACGAAAATAATAATAATAATAATAATAATGATAATAATAATAGTGATAATAATAATGATAATATGCAATTTTGCCATACGATTGTTACACATTTTATTTTTTGGAAAACTTTTTTTCATTTTCTGAAAACTTTTTATCGTTTTCTGAAAACTTTTTTTCATTTTCTGAAAACTTTTTTTACGTGTTAATCAAATGGGAAGAAAGTTTTCTGAAAACTTTTTTTCGTTTTCTGAAAAGTTTTTTTCATTTTCTGAAAACTTTTTTCCGTTTTCTGAAAACTTTTTTTCATTTTCTGAAAACTTTTTTTACGTGTTAATCAAATGGGAAGAAAGTTTTCTGAAAACTTTTTTTCGTTTTCTGAAAAGTTTTTTTCGTTTTCTGAAAAGTTTTTTTTATTTTCTGAAAAGTTTTTTTCGTTTCCTGAAAATTTTTTTTCATTTTCTGAAAACTTTTCTCGTGGTAAACGAATAAATATGAATAATTGCTTGATATATCAATAATAAATAAATAAACAATTGTTGAGTATATGAATTCGCATTTTGAAACTTCAAATCCATTAAATATCGTATTGATCATGAAACGTTTCCGCCCGATGGTGGATCGTTCGAGGCGTCAAACATCAAATATTTACATCAATTCTATGTCTAAAGTTTATCCTATAGCTATTGGGGGGCTGGGACAAACCCCCAAGGTACGGTGTCGGTCTGTCCGGGTATCAATTGCCGCTTGTCATCCTGCCAACTCGGAGCCAATTTTTTTTGTACGATCGTGCTTACTTCGTGTTTTTTGCTGCGTATTAAACACTGTGGAAGAGTCAACTCTCGGTAAGCCGTCAGACAGCGCTTATAATCATCAAACGTGATGCTATTTATCGATGAATTTCTTACACCCTTGGCACGCTTACTCACTTTTACGCCACTGTCATATTTTTCCCCATCCTCACCCATCGTAGTAAATGTGTACAGCTTTGCTCGCAGTCCCACAAACGCTGTCATAATTTTACCATTATTATCATCCTTCATTAGCCCTAGTTGTTTTTTGTTTTTAAGGGGAATACCATACACATTGTCGGGCGGATAGTCAGAGGTGTCAAACATTGTATCTACATCACGTTTGATGATATCGTAGATATTAGGCACATTGAATTGATAAATAAGGCTGTCTGTGTCGGTATACATCAATTTAGCCTGTTTATTCGAAAAGTTGGTTTTCATATAATTATAGTAGAAGTCGTAGAGAAAGATTTTTGACAGATCTAGAATTGATGCGCCGACGTAAATAGGTTTGGCGAAGTGAACTTTGACACGATTCGTTTCAATGATGACCATATCAGTGTCAAATACGGTGCAGCTGTGAAAGTTTGCTCGGGCAATAAGCGTTCTCGTACCACCTTTTCCCTCCCATTTTGTAACCAATTTAACATCTTTATGATTTCGCACATTCTCCATAGTCTTGCCGAACACAGCGTTATTTATGAGTTTGTAAAAGTTTTTCTCAAATTCATTCCTAGATTGCTTACGCATGTCTGTATTGAGCGTGATGTAAGGCTCGAGCCATGGAGATTGCGCAAACTTCAAAATTCTATGCACTTTCGTTAATTTCAATCCTAAACTCAAACACTGTTTCAAATTTCTATAGTGCAATATATACTTTGTTTTGGGGTGAAGGGTGGTCGCGAGTTTGGCATTTTTACTACCTGGAGGAGTAAAATGTTCGGGACAAAGAGGTAAGTCTTTGTGATCCTCGTGGAGTTCTACAGGGTAGTCCAAATCTACCTCCAGAAAGTAACCGATCGGCGAATCGTCCGGATGGTTCGTTATATCGATGTGCTGATACTCCCACTCGAACGAACCGATTGGTAAATGCACGCTCATAGCTGCACCGTACAGGTTATTCACGTCAAAATACATGAGATACGATTCCGCTTTGTTTGGATCAAAATCTTTTCCCATGAATCTATTATTGGCCCGAGCGTGTCGATTGAAACATTGCGCTACGCCGCCTCGAATGGCTCTTTCAATGAATAACACCATTTCAGGGTTGTCTAAAAGTTGCAAATTTATATTAGTATGCTTGAGCATCGCGTCAAAAGCAAGCCCCGGTGCAGTGTAGTAGTGCAACGGATCTAAATCGTATGTTTTGAAGCAGCTAGCGCGGAAATTTTCGAAAATATCGGCAAGCAAAAGAACATCGGTCTTTAAATATAAATCTGAGTAGCCCCCCAATGACTCTAAATGGAATTCCCTCCAAACAGTTTTCGCGTGCTCGTAATCGGTGTCTGAAATATTTGCATCGCAGAGGTGCAAGTAGAAATGCTTCCTTGCAGGTAATCGCGGTTCATCGAGTTTCCCCCAACAATCGACGTATTCATAGGGAAAAACGCCTTTGCGGGTCATCAAACTGAACTGAGTCGGGTTATTATAAAATTTGCGTGTTATGTGTTTATCGGTATCGGTCAAATATGTGGAAAGTTTATCGATGCTGCTAGCCATAAATCGGAACGAATCGATGAATCTCAAGTGCATCATTGTTCCATCGACGCGTTTCGTGAAGGATATATATTTTTTCTTATTTATGGGTAGCAGTGTAATTTTACCGGGAAAAGTTGACGCGAGGGATTTTATTAAAAAGTGAGAATCGTAACCGGACAAATTGTGGAAAACTATTGGAATTGTGTGCGACTCTCTGAAATTCAAATTACAGCGATTATGAGCAGGACCACGATATTTACCCGTGAAGTGACAGTGATCGTAACACTTTTTCTCCTCAGGGGTAAACGGTTTTTCACAAATATAACAATTCGTTGCGCGCATGTGACGATCGCGTTGCACTTGGGTAAGAGACTTCATCGGAATTATGTTTTTGATGCGTGACTCTACTTGAATTGATAAATCTTTAAGCTGTTTCATAAACCAATCTATGCAATCGACACCGCGTTTACCGTGGAACTCCGATAAAGTCTCATCGTACGCGCAATGTACATAGTACGCTACACTGTGCGGGATATGCTTTTGAATTTCACAAGTCTTACGAGTTTCAAATTCATCCACAGGTTCAGGGATTAATATACATTCGAGATCGGCGTATACGACAAATGGAACGGTGCCTTTGTTTTGAAAATTGGAAAATACTAAATCTTTACACTTGGGAAATTCCATGCGTACTTTATTTAGCATAATACAATCTTGTCGATGATTGTCGTAGGCGTATTCCACGCTAAAGTGGCACAAACATCTGTCACATAAAAACAGCTGGCCATTATGATCAGACAATTGTTTGCTCACCAATCGGGAAAGATCTTTAATCCAAGCAAAGTGGAATCTCGGTGCAAACTCACCAGTCATATCGTCTTCCGGATTACTCTCAACCATTAGAAGATGGATCGTGTCAATGTTTACGCTATGCAAATTTTTACTCAAATAAATTGGCACGATGACGCTTTTATTTGATTTTGCATGATGCGAAAAAGTTTCAGATTCTATACCATATACATTGATGCGCAAATTATTCAATCTCTCAAGCTTTTTCACATCATGTAGAGTAGCAGGGAATTTGATACCTGTACAGTCCAACTCGGAAATATATCGACGATAGTTGGGAGTCCTATCGGTGTGGGTGTTGACCGGGTGGAGGGCTGCTATGACGGACCAGAGAAGACATCTTTCGTCCTCGTTCCTCACGTTCACCACCGCTCTCTTCCGTTGAATGTCTTGGGGCAGCTCGACGAATGTTGAAGCCCCCGCGGCGAGAGGCTGGTAGCGATTGATATTTACAGCGATGTTAAGGATCTCAATCATACTCCAGCCGGAATCGCGTTGCTCGAAATCTTCCACCTTTGACAGCAGATCACCCCGTGCACGTGTAAACCAACCATTTATATCGCTCGATGGGAGAAGAATCGTCACGTTGGAGGTGTTGAAACTCTTAACTTCGGTGGAGATCTCTTCGTGCTTGGCATTTTCGAATTTGCACGATAATATGAGGTTAACCTTCACATTTCCCCCCTCGCGCAGTATCAGCTCCAACTTCTCGGTGACGACGCGCTGCACATCGTCCAGAAAGGCGTCCAAATTTTTATGACGGAGATTTGTGACAACCCCCGTTCTGATTCGGCTGGCAAAAGCGCTATCCACGTCGTCCCATTGTACACCCGCAGGAGTACCGATATTTCCACCCGTCACCACTGTGCGCTGCTGCAACTGCTTGATCTTCGTCACCCAAGATTGCAGGAGTGCGATCGTATGTTGGATCCGTATTTTCGCACCAACGGTTGTTCCTCGTTGCATGGAAATATCGCGCAGAACTTGGATATTTGCAATTCCAATATCAGTCCAATGATTGATGACAGCGTCATTCTCTTCTCCGGGTGGTTGCTCTCTTAGCAAATTGTACGTCCCCTCCATCTGCTCCGCAAGTCCCATATACGCTTCGACTGCCATGACTTTGACGTTGATATAAGCTGAACTTTGTATAACTTTTTTGACTTGCACGTATCGTGTAAGACTGACGAGTCTGCATCGGATGTGTTGAGCTTATATGTATATGGACCGATAGATCGCAAGAATTTGGGAACGTTGCGCACTGCGTTCTGCGCATATCGGAGGATAAAATGACGTCAGAGACGACTGGGCCCACCCTTTACCCATCCCGCCATCCCTAAATTTTTGGGTTTTATTGCCCTCCCGACTCTGCAGAGATGATGAAATTCATGTAAAAAATGACGTCAGAGGCGACGGGGTCCGCAGTCCCCCTCCCACCATCCCTAAATTTTTGGGTTTTATGAGTCGTTAAGCAGCGTGGGCCATGTGGTGGGAAAAATCGGTCAACGAAAAGCGGGTGGCGAACAGTGTTTGGTGTAAGAAGAATCTTATCTTGTCCGCTCTTCACCGGATGGTATGTGTACACACAGTTTTGGGTTTTACGACTCTTTATAGCGAACAAGTCCGAGCCTGCACATCCCCCGCCATTCTCTATGATATGTATGTTCGGTTTCAAATGAGCTACTATAACAAAGAAGCTGATCCTTTGCTATCGAGGCGTGAATTTACAAACCAAGCTCCCCTTATCGTCATCGATTGCTCCAAGCAGAACGAAACATTGAAAACTGGACCTGTGGACATTCGATTGGAATTTGACTCTAGCACTACGTTCCCACCACACACTTCTGCCTACTGCGTGATCTTGCATGATCGCATTGTTGAATATAATCCGATCAGTGGTACTGTTAAAAAATTGGTATAAGTCAATTTTGGAATAATAATATGTTTAATTAATATGGATATTGAAAATAATATGTATAATTTTACTCGTTGAAATTTAGAATAAGATAATTGAGAATAGAATAAGAAAACTAAATGTAATTGATGTTAAATAAAAAGTTGTTAAAAGCATTCAAAACGTCATTTTAAACCTTCCTTCAGGGGTCATTTCCTGGAATTTTTTCAATAGATCTAGCAAGTTTTTACCCTATCTGATTTATGTGCGGCTTTCCGGCGCCAAACAAGTCTCGACAGGAAATATTTTGTGTGTGTGTGTGTGTGTGTGTATGTGTGTGTGTGTGTGTGTGTGTGTGTCAAATCCTATGGAAATAGCCGCCGAAAATGACCGGCGGGGGGGGGGGGGGGGCTAGGGGGGAGCTAGGGGGGGGCGCCGCCATCTTTGGATTAGAACTCTCATATATACACTACTAGTATGTTTCTCCATTTGGATGACATAGTCATTCACTTCCGATCCTTGGAGGAGCACGAAACCAAATTTCGGAAACTTATGAAGAGATTGTATGATGCAGGAATAACCCTGCAGCCAGATAAATGTGAATTTCTGCCTGAAGAAGTAGCATACCTAGGTCAAATCATCACTCAAAATGGATTGAAACCTAATCCGGAGAAAATATCAGCAATAAAAAACTACCCAGTTTCCAAGAATCCTAAACAGATTAAACAATTTTCAGGCTTGATAGGCTTCTACCGAAGATTCATTCCTAACCTCTCAAAAATTGCTAGACCTGTTAATAATTTGCTAAAGAAGAATAGCCCTTTCCTATGGACAGCAGAACATCAATTTGCGTTCGAAACTCTACGCGATAGTCTGTGTCGAGAACCGATGCTGCAGTTTCCAGACTTCGAAAAACCCTTCGTCCTAACAACCGACGCTTCAAAGTATGCAATAGGAGCAATACTTAGTCACGACAAAGGTGGCGAGGATTAACCAATCGCGTATGCATCGAGGGTGTTACAAAAGGCCGAAATCAATTACTCGGTGTCCAAACAAGAATTCTTAGCAGTCGTTTATGCCGTCAAACATTTTCGACCTTACCTTTACGGTAGAACCTTCATCCTGGTAACAGACCGCGAACCACTAAAGTAGATCAGAAAAATTCGAGACCCAACTTCTCGTTTAATGCACTGGAGACTGAAGTTGGAAGAATATTCGTACGTCACAAAACATAAAAAAGGAACAGCGAACTCCAACGCAGACGCGCTTTCCAGAACTCCACCTGTTGACTCTTTCCGAATTCTACCTATTACCTTAAAACGGCCACGACCCGATACAGAATGCTCATCTACTGACGCCCACAAGCGCGCCAAAGTAGCTCACCAACACCCAACACGTGCTCGCGAACCAGATACGCTATCTTCGTCTACCAGCGCTCACAAACTCACCAAAATAGCTCACCAACACCCAACACGTGCTCGCGAACCGGATACGCTATCTTTATCTACCAGCGCTCACAAGCGTATGAAACATGTAGACCAGCACCCAATACGAGCGCGTGGATCTGCACACGAATCCACCAGCCCTTTCCCACGAAGACGAAACAAACCATTACAAGACACTTCGACTTCTACTGTTACCTCTGACTCAAGTGCCAGTATGACTGACAATAGCAGCGCAACGGAGGCACCGATCATAGTCGATGAAACGATCAAGCAAACTGCGGAACGAGTTCAACTACTCACCTCATCTAAATCAAACCAAAACTCCGGTAAGCCCCAAGGTCGTAGTATTAAAATACGTGAAGAACAGTCCGACATACTGAATCAGCCGACACCAGAAGCCACTACCAGTAAAGGACGAAATTACGCCCCTCGATTCACGGGATTCGTAACAGATTTTAACCACCTACCATTAACGCATAGTAAATTTATTCAAGAGATACACGCCAATCTCTCCGACAGACAAGATAACCTAGCCCACTGCATCCCGGCAGACTGCAAGACATCACGAGGAGTCACGGGACAACTAATCAATAGGAAAATAATCATCCGAAATCAACTAAAACAGCTAGACCCTGAAGTAACGAACGTATTGACACTACCACATGGTAACCGCCTCATTTACAATCTAATAATCAAAAAATACCACTACCAGAAACCAACTGAAGAAATACTGTTCAACGCCCTAGTAAACCTAAAGAATTGCTTAGAACAAGACAAAGTCAAATCGCTCTCGATTCCAAGACTAGGCAGCGGCTTCGATAAGTTAGACTGGAACCTTATTAATCGGATGATCCATTACATATTTAAAGACTCCGACATAAGGATCACCATTTGTGATTATCAAAACCCGACTTATGACTCGACATCTTCTGAATCCGAAGCAGAAGCATCAACACCCAGAATCCCTGCTCCCACTCTAACTCGTCGGCCGACGCGTCGGATCGGCACTAGGTCAGCTCCAAGACATGCTCCGGTTTCTACTCCCTCGCGCTACCCAACTGATACCGCGGAGAGTGACTCCGTGACACATGATCCGGAGTTAGCTGTTGAAGACACGGATAGCGATGCCTCCGTTGTACCTACGGCAACGCTACCACCTTCATGCTCACAACGTCACGACAATCCCGAAGAGCAAGAACCGGACCGCCCCCATATTGACAATGACAACTTTTGTTACTTAGATTACTTTATACAAAATCAAAATGACATATTACTAACACCCAACGTAACCGAAACTAATGACGGACTTCTCATCTTGTGCGACAATTACGCTCATTTCGTATCAGCTAATTGTCGTTGGACAGAAGGACTAGAAAAACAGTTCATAGACGGAAATCTGATAAGCATGGAATCCTTTCAAAACCAGAATCCAGAAATATCCGACGCAATTAAAACTCGGTTGAAAAACAACAAATACATTTTTACTCTCGTAGTGAAACCACGTCAATCAGACCCGGGCAGACTTGACGACATTTTCCACACGTTAGTTAACTTGAGGATTATCTTGTCCGGACTAGACATTCGGTTCATATCATTCCCCATGTCAGGATCAGGAGTAGATGATATTTTACGATCTATCTTCAAAAAACTCATTTATCACATTTTTGCGGATTCAGATATTCGAGGAACACTTTGTAGAAATACTACAATTATACCAGACGAACGATTACGCGAAGACATGATCAAAGAGTACCACGAGTCACTGATCGGAGGACACCAAGGCGTTACAAAAATTTTCAATAAAATAAGAGAAAAATATTTTTGGCCAAATGTGAAAAAGCAAATTCAAAATATCATTAGATCTTGCGGCAGTTGTCAGAGGAAAAAACTAGTCAGGATCAAAACACAATTACCCATGGCAATCACTGACACGCCCGCAGAGGCTTTTGACAAAGTAGCCCTAGATTTACTTGGTCCACTCCCTGTAACGAAATCGAATAACCGCTACCTTTTGACGATCCAGTGCAATCTGACCAGGTTCTTAGATGCCAATCCAATTTCCAATGCTACGGCAAAGACGATAGGGAGAGTATTCGCTAAAGAATACATCACGCGCTATGGATCTCCGCGAACTATACTCTCTGACCAGGGACGAAACTTCATGAGTGCCGCTTTCAAAAAAATATGCAGGCTCTTCAAAATTAAACAACTGCGAACAACCGCCTTTAGACCACAATCAAACGGCTCATTAGAAAGAAGTCACCTTGTAATTACCGAATACATCAAACATTACACCAATGAAGGTAAAGATTGGGATGAATTCATACGTTTCGCCACGTTCTGCTATAATACAGCGGAACACGACAGTACACATTATTCACCTCACCAGCTGATCTTCGGCTCGGAAGCTAAACTTCCGACAGATGCGATACTAAGCAACACATCCACGCATACATACGATACATTCCTCCTCGATCTAATAGTGAATCTCACAGACATCCGTAAGCGCGCCGCGTTGAACTTGAAACAAGCTAAACAGAAAAGTAAAGAACACTACTACAGAACGATTAACCCACACGATTTGAAGTAGGACAAACTGTCTAACTGTTAAACGAAAGAAGGTCAAAATTCCAAGATCATTATAAAGGCCCGTATGTAATCAAACGAATAATAGATGACGTTAACGCCGAAATATACCTCACGCTAAACAAAACTAAAATAGTTCATCTCAATAAACTGAAAATCGCACATACATAGTAAAATCCCACATTAACCCCTTTAATAGCAAACACAGTACAACCAACAAACAGGGAATGATGATCCAATCGAGCTAAGTATTATCCACCCACCTACTTCTTCTGTCTCACCCATTCCCAACGAAGTAGAAACATATGGTGGAGTTCCTTACACAACACCTTTGCTTCCTTTAAACCCACCAGTACTTAAAACCTTACGGAAACCTTATTACAAATAGGCAACTACTATATTGCTACCAAGATCTGCGGTTGCGCTTGTTACGGGGTACATTGCGTAGGCTCCGATGAGCGGTAATCGGAGCTTACTCCACGCCCAGCCAAGGTGTTATTTGGCTATTGTAGGGTCCGTTCACGTCGACTATGCACTCGCGTGCTACTACTCCCAATGCAGGAAGTGAATGGAATAGAAAGGGATCAGTATTAAGGGAAGGTAAACGATTTAAAGTATATGGTTGTTTATTAGTGGTCAATGCAACGGAGTCGGTGAAGGGAAAAAGGTATGGTCTTGGTTGAGAGGGATAGGTGTCTTGCTTGAGCGCTGGGATGGATCTGCCTGGTTTTGCCGGATGTAGCAGGCAAGCTAGCCGCGAGTTACAGGAGAACCTGCTGACTCGCGAACGATAAGGGTAGACTACAGAGCGTAAGGTAACTAAGAGCGTGGGAAAGGAATATGAAGTCTGGAGGACGTAACACGCTACCAAACAGACATGAGTAAAATATATGCTTCTGTACACTACTGCATTAAAATGATTGTAATGACGATCTTATACCCTTAGTTCACAATGAGCCCAAAATTTATCTACACTTATAACCGATATAATTGTACGAATAGGTCAAACTCTGTATCTCATGAAAAAAAAAAAAAATAGTTATACTTAGGACCCAGCGAATCAAAGAAATCATTGTTGATTAATCTCAAGTGTACTAACCCGCTTCCATGCGCATTAACCCTAGGCGCCTCGCTTTAAACAACATTAGGTAACCATAGTATTATAAGTATATGCCTGACGCTCATATGCAATCCAGAATATGAACCATACTATCTCAAACATAAACTTACTATTACAAACACCTATCCTCAAATATCCAACTAATGTTGCTAAGCGCATCAAGCAATATTCAAACTACATTCATACTGCAACTACATACTTGTAAACACACACCAATCACCATTTTCATGTATACCGATAACATATTATATTCAGATTATAAATACCATACAGTACCTATAATAGGGAAAATTGTAAAACTAATTTTAAGCACAGACTTTAAAATCATGTTCCACTACTGTATATGACATTTCCACCTTCTTGCTTTCCATATTCGGGACCATATCTACAGCTATGCTCTCTCTGACGGGGGGGGGGGGGGGTGTGTTACGTCCAGCATACCACTTCTCTCTATTTTTCCTACTCGCTAACTCTCCCACAGTTCTCACATATCTCATGATCGCTGTCCTATCCTCTTATCTCTACGTAGTCTCACGCTATTCACCATCGCGCTTACTCATCGAATACCATTCCCTACGTTTAGCATTGTCACACCTTTTCTGCACTCGTACGTTTCAAGTCTCGAGCGACACTCCTATTCTAACTCTCGACAACTCCACATCTAGACTTTTTATATATCTTTCGTACCACACAATTCATTCCTACCGGAATCTCAAGTTCTACGCAATGAACATATAATCGATATATCAAACATACTCAAGTTTATTCAATCCTCATCCTGATTTCCGGTCGACCTGAAACGTAGAAGCCAAGCCAACCAGGTTACTCCTTTCGCTCAAGAGTAAACTTTACTCATGGACGTAACACTTCCGATTTAAAATCGCGAATATCATGAGAACAGTGCTAAATACGGCTAAAATAACAATAATTCGGAGTCTGAAGATGGAAAAAATATTTTCAGTCATACCATTTACGACTCCCAATAATTCAATTATTTCCGATTTTGAATCGCCAATAACGCGACAACGGTGATAGATACGACAAAATTAGTTCTAATTCGGCGTCAGGAAGTAAAGGGTATATTTTTGATAATTTAATTGATAACTTCTATTAATTTAAATATTTCCGATCTGAAATCGCGAATATCTCGAAAAAGGTGCTGGATACGGCAAAAATAGCAATAATTCATGGTCAGGAGGTAGGGCATATAGTTTGAGTGATATGATCAATAACTCCTATCGACCTGATTATATCCGATTCTGAATCGCAAATGTCTCGAGAACGGTGCTAAATACGGCAAAAGTAGCAATACTTCGGAATCAAGAGGTGGGGATTATTTTTTCAGTAATCGAATTGATAACTACTATCA
Organism: Neodiprion pinetum; assembly: GCF_021155775.2. Taxonomy (NCBI): domain Eukaryota; kingdom Metazoa; phylum Arthropoda; class Insecta; order Hymenoptera; family Diprionidae; genus Neodiprion; species Neodiprion pinetum. Next base: position 12,308,166 of record NC_060235.2, read on the forward strand.
GTTCTTTCATTTTCGATTCGAAATCGCGAATAACTCGAAAACGTGGATAGATACGGTAAAAATAGCTATAATTCGGGGTCAGGAGGTTGGCGACATATTTTGAGTAATGTAAATAATAATTCCTATGATTTTGTTTATTTGCGTTTCGAAATCGAAAATATCTCAAGGACGGTGATAGATACTGCAAGAATGGCAATAACTTAGGGTTGAGAGGTGAGGATTATTTTTCAAGTAATAGGATTGACATCTCACATTAATATAATCATTTTCGATACGAAATCGCGAATAACTCGAAAACAGTGATAGATACGGCAAAAATAGCTATAATTCGAGGTCAAGAGGTAGGCGACATATTTTGAGTAATGTGAATAATATTGTAACGTTCTTTGACGTTACGGAAAATAAATATGGATGTACGAGTTTGATTATCAAGTCAAAATGAAGAGCGTGAATAAAATGTTGTGAAAATGCTTTAATTGCGTAATATGTGTTTCTCGTTTGAAGTCTGCAACAAGACTGTTTTTACAATCATGTTGGTTGACGCAGCAACCTTATTCTTTTGAAAGAGATAAGAGGTTTATAAACGTCTTTTATCTATGATGACTACTAGATCATCAAAGAGGGGACAAAACGGGTGATTTCACCCTTTGTAACACTACTCCCCCCTAGCAAAGAGTCGTCCTGACTCGGGAAAGGTAAAACAATTATAAAAGTGATCTAGCAGTCAGTGCTCAAAGGTGAGTTGGAGCTGTGGCTCTGAAAATTTAGACTCCCTCTTTTACTATCTGGCATTTGCCCACAGTCTCAAGGTCAACCACAGAAAACCTTGAGCAGATAGTTGAGCGTTGAATCATTTCAAAAATTTGTGTGCCTTGTTTTATAAAGGTAAGTGTTATTGAGTGTTGTGTGGCTTCATGAATTCGAAGTGATCAGCATCGATCCAGATCGATGTCGAAAAGAAATCCAATCCTCGTCTTTAAGGATTGCCCAAACGAAACAGGTTCGGGTGAAAACATCGAGGCGGGAATCGAAAATTCCAGGACCAAACGGAATAAAACCAGACTCCTTTGCATAGGAAATAAGGAAATAGATGGGTGACTGATCCTAATCTTCTTAAGAAATAGCTCACCCTAGAGTTTTGAAAGGACAAATGTGAGTGATCGTATAACAATTCAAATTCACTTAGTGAATTTGGGAGAATACACGAATAAAATAAATTAAATATGTATTCAAAAGAAAAGAAACGATCTTATCTGAACCATTTCTGCGTCCTTCTTCAAAATAAGATCACCAGTCATCCTCAGGAATCGGGGAAAGATTGGAAGGAAAAAGTCTGTGTCAAGTAACCTGAAAAGTACTCTCAAAAACTGACACTTGAGGTTAATAAAATGTGAAAATCAAGCAGTCGCTCATCAACCTTGAAAAATAATCGTGGCTCTATTCACATTAATAAAAGAAATCAAAGCCTATCCGACACAAAATCCGATTCAAAAGAAAAAGTTTCTAGAAAGAAACAATCGAAAAAAACAAATTTCGAGTTGATTAACAACCTAAAAATAATAAGTCATTATAAGAAAAGCTTTCATCAAAGACAGTTCTTTTCCGAACCTAGAGATGGATTCAAAAGAACACACCTACTTAAATGCGGCAGTGTTGGCCAAAGCATTCCTCCACGAGAATGCAGCAGAACATACCGAAATGAAAACTTCAAACTATTTCAACTCTCTACGGAGAGAAATCTCCTGCGGGCAACTGAACGCAGTTTCAGAAAAAGGGAAAAACGGCTATCTATGTCAAAGCTGCTTTGACTCACAGTGAGTACATCATATCGAGTGACACAAATAAATTATAAGAAAATAATTTCTGTTTCAATCATCTCTTCAGCTCCAAACCCGAATTTCTTCAACACGAAGTCTCTCTTCTCTTAACTTTCTTTAAAGAAAAAGCACTATGTCGTTTGTGCAAGCGAAGTCTCTACGATATAGTTAAAAAGGCAGAAGGATGCAAGGGATGTGACGATGTAAAAGAAGAATTAAAAGAAATATTAAATATTACTCGTCATTTTCCTCTAATGTAATTTAATTACAAAAATTAAATTTTAGTTAATATAGTTTTTGTGTTAAATAATTTTTTTTTTCAAGAATAAAATTAAATTCAAAGGTTTAACTTTGTCCTTGTGTTATTGCAAGACAGAAACTGGAATAAACTTAATCAGCTGTAGATTCTGCATTGATGACCAAAACAGGAGCCGATAAAGAAGAAAAGGTTTGTTTTACTAGCCAATCTTCATGAACCTCATGAATAGTTCTGAGTGACTCTGAACAAATGCTCGATTCCTCCTCACGAGAACGGGAACTAACTCGAGCAAATGAAGTTTCTGGGAAAACTCACAAATAAACAATCAAATCTACTCTGAGCTCAGACGATCGAATGAGAAGATCAAAATTTTTCATCACTAAATAAGATTCGAAGTCGCGAAAATTACCTCACCTTCGACGAGCTTCTACGAAACAATTGCTACTGAATATAGATCTTTCCATCACGTTTACAGGCAATAAAGTTGTCTGGAGATGTCTTTCTAACATAACCATTTGAGCGAAATGCTGGAAAGAATAGCAATAACAATCTGGGTCCTGATACATCAAATCTAAGAGGTTAATTCCAGCTACGTCTCGATATTCCTCAAGAGGTTCTAAAAGTGTGCGGACCTGGCGATCTGCTAAAAATCTCTTGGTGAAAGTTGTTTTTCCGTAGCCGATATTTCCTTCAATAATAATCGGAAGCGGTCGAGTTTTACTCAAATGAATTCCAAAAGGTAAATTCTTCTCCCAATCGATGACCGACTGTGAAGAAGGTCAAGTCGATCACGGTCGTCAAGGGTGTTCGTTTAAAGATCCAACCTCAAAGGATGTTCCTGGTCTTGGAGAGACTGTTCCAGGTTGATATTCTTCAAATAGAGCAAGACGATCCAAGTGAACCACTTTCTGACGCGAATGAGGAGATCTTCGGATTCTATAAACAACATCATTTATCCGGTTAACCAGTAAGTAAGGGCCTTCCCAATTTCTTTGTAGTTTTGGACATCGTGCTTTCTGTCTTCGGGGTTGGAAGAGCCAGACAGAATCTCCAGGATGAAATTTCAAATCTCCGGCTCGAATATCATAACGAGTTTTTAATTAATCTGAAGCCATAGAAATTATGTTCCTAGCAAAGTGATGAATTTCTTCTAAACGTTGTTGTAATAAAAGGGCATAATCTGTTTGATGCTGTCTTTGCACAGGAACAGCGCCTTTCTCTAAATCTGATGGAAGTCGAAGATTTCTTCCAGTAAGCATGAGGGCTGGCGTCTGCTTCGTCATCTCATGAATCGCAGATCTGTAAGATAAGAGGAAGAAAGGGATCCAAGAGTCCCAGTCTCTCTGATTCTGCTCTACGAAGGACGACAAATACTGTTGCAAGGTTCGATTCAGACGCTCTTTCATGCCGTCAGATTACGGATGCAAAGGAGTCGTACGAGTTTTTCTAACCCCTAAAATCTGAGTAACCTCTTTCACTAAGGTTGACTCAAAATTTCGGCCTTGATCAGTATGAAGTTCTAGAGGAACTCCGTGTCTACAAATAAACTCTGCAACAAATGCCTGTGCTACAGTGGAGGCTTCTTGATCAGCGAGAGGAACCACTTCAGGCCACTTAGTACAATAATCAGCAATAACCAGAGCATATTCATTTCCAGAATGGGTTATCGGGAGAGGTCCGAAAATGTCCGTCGCTATCTTTTCAAATGGAGCTCCCACGTTGTAAATTTGAAGAGAGCTTTGTCCCGTCGCTCGAGGTCCTTTCTTTGCCGTGCAGATTCGATATCTTCGACACCAATCTTCAAAGTCCATCCGGCAATGGGGCCAAAAATAGAAGTTGTGAATTCTGCCCAGAGTTTTATTTGACGCGAAGTGTCCGCCTGCAGGAAAATCATGATAAAGAGCGAGGATCTCCGGAACTCGTGACCTGGGAACCAAAAGTTGCCACCTGATTTCTTTCAAGTCTGCAGATTCCCATTTTCGGTATGAAATTCCATCAATTAGAAGGATAGAGTCCCATTGAGCCCAATAAATTTTCAAATCTGGCTCGGCTAAAGATATATCCTGCCAGTCCGGGCGAGTTTCCGCTTCTTTCCAAGACTTCACTTGAGTCAAAGTATCGTCCTCCTGTTGCGATTTTCTCCATTTCTCCTGGTTATTTTCGAGAGAAATCTTCCGTATTATAAGAGAGGGGTTACGGTTTTTCTCTAATCGTGCACACTGTTTACACTCTGGCATTTCCTTGCAGGGTCTTCGAGAGAGAGCATCGGCGTTTCCATGATGAATTCCTGCTCGATGACAAATGTCAAAATCGTACTGACCGAGCCTTTCTAACCATCTAGCTATCTGACTTTCGGGAGATTTGAACGAAAGTAGCTACCTGAGAGAAGCATGATCTGTACGTATCAAAAATCTCCTATCGTACAGATAATGGTGGAAATGTACTACGGTCTTAACAACAGCTGAAAGTTCTTTACGAGTGACACAATAATTTCTCTCAGTTTTACTCAAAACTCTGCTGACATAGCTTATCACTCTCTCCTGACCTTCCTGAATTTGACAGAACCCCGCCTATTCCTGAAAAAGAGGCATCCGTATCTAAAATAAAAGGAAGTTCGACCTCTGGATAAGCTAAGACCGGCGAAGAAATAAGATTTTCTTTTAATTTCTTGAAAGCCTCTTCGCATTCTGGGGTCAAGTCAAACGGAATCTTGATTCCGGTCAAATGATGGAAAGGTTTAGCTATACTAGCGAAACCTTTTACAAATCTTCTGTAATATGTACAAAGGCCTGAAAAGCTTTGAATTTATTCTTTATTCTTAGGTGTCGGTCAAGAAGAAACCTTCTCGATTTTGGATGGGCCGGTCTTCACACCTTGTGCTGAGACGATATGTCTGAGGAAGCCTACTTCTTTCTGGAACAGATGGCATTTTTTCGGGCTCATTTTTAGACCTGCTTGCTTCAGCCTGGCGAAGACTTGTCTGAGATTTTAAACTTCTTCTTCAAAGTTCTTGCCAAAACGATTATATCGTCTAAATAGACGAGGCATATTTTGCCAGTGAGCCCATGGAGAACAGCCTCCATCATTCGTTTAAAGGTAGCCGGGGCATTACTCAAATCAAACAGCATAACCTTAAACTGCCATAATCCTCCTAAAGCCGTAACAAAATCTGTTTTTTCTTTATCTAGAGGATCCATTTCGACCTGCCCGTATCCGCTCTAAAGATCTATGGTGCTGAACCAAGTTGCACAAGCTGTCAGGTCGAGTGTCTCGTCGATTCTGGGTAGAGGGTAAGAATCTTTCTTCGTTATATCGTTCAGCTTCCTGTAATCGATACAAAATCGTTTGGATCCGTCCTTTTTGTTAACAAGGACGATTGGTGAAGCCCAGGGACTAGACGATGATTCGATCACATCGTTCATTAACATGTCTTCTACAAGCTTTTTCACCTCTTCTCGGGCGTTGAGAGCGAGTCTTCGAGGAGCTTGTTTTATTGGTAAACTCTCTGCGACGTCGATCTTGTGCTTGACAGAAGTACATCGGCCCTTATCACCACTATCTTTGGCGAAAGAATCCATCAATTCTAGCAAAAGAGATTCAAACGATTCTACCTGAGCTCAATTCAACGAAATCGAAGATTTCTCAACAAGGCTCTGTGAATGTGAAGGGAAATGTTGTTTCAAATCATCCTCTGAAAGTTCTATTTCCCGGATTGTAAGAGGAGTTCAAAAAATTCCATTTCTATTTGTACAAAGAGTTACTTCGCGATTGTTTGAAGCTAGTGAATTTTTCTTAGTCAAGATAACACAGTTATGAGCTGTAAGAAAGTCTACTCCCAAAATACCTTCATCCTCTATATCTGCTATAAAAACCGTATGTGGAGAGTCGATGCACCCAAAAAGGTTAATTTGGACAATATTGCCTGTCTCAAAACCGGAGTCGTCTCTCCAGTGGCTGTTCACAGGGATAAAGAGGGAACAATCTGGTCATCGGATTTAAAGAGATCCGATCGAACTACGGTTACTTTCGCGCCGGTGTCTATTACCCATAGACAATCGACGCCATTTAAAGTACCGCGCGCGTAAAGACCAGACTGTCGTAGACTTCTAATTAAGAACTGTTCTCTAAGAGGGCTTTCACTTCTAACAACCTGCGATGATTTTTGCCCCGGCAAATCATCTAGAATTAGTTTTTTGGACGAGTTCCTGGTGAAGAACTCGACTGAGGATTTGCTTCCCCTATTTCTATATTTTTTTTACGCCAGTCATGAGAGTTTGGATTCGAGCCCTGCATCGGTTCTCCACTAATTTTTTCAATTAGAAAACAATGATTGGCGTCATGGCCTGTTTTTTTTTTCAAAATATACAAGTCAAGCCGGTTTGACTTTTCATGACCGCGTTCTTAATTCCACGCTTGTTTCTCTGGTCTTGAAAAGAACCACGATTTCTTGGTACGAAATTATTATTGTTATTTTTATTTCTATAATTTTGAGGCTCTGGCTCCTCCGAGTATTCAAAACTTCCTCTTTCTGAGGTGTTTTTGGACACCTCAATCCGACGAAGCTTGCTCAACCCAAAATATTGTTTTCGCATTGCCTCCACCTCAAGGGCTTTGGCCGTTGTCTCCTGTAGAGAAGTGAGACCCGATGTCCCAACGGCCATTTTAATTTCTGGATCACAGATTGCGTTTAAAAAAGCTTGTGTTACTTATAAATTACGAGACGGCTCGTGGTCTGGCAAAGCTACACGAGAAAGCCGTTCGATACCTTGGTTAAGTGACGCGAGGTCTTCGTCTCGTCCTTGTCTTCTAGTCTGTAATTGAGCTCTATATTATTTTGTCAGATGGTCATTTCCGTATCTTTATTTAAGCGTGGAGCTAAGTTTTTCATCATCAGAAATTTCTTCTTTAGACAATGCTGTTAAAACATTCAAAGCCGGCGTCCGAAGACAAAAGGCAAGGCTGTGGGCCCTCACGACGGAGTCCCACTGATTATGTTGTGCTATTGTGCTAAATTGACGCTCATACTCTGCCCATGGAATTTTTCCATTAAAAATTGGCGGTTTTGAAGGATAAAAGAGTTTCTCGTTAATCTGAGAAGCAACCCCAGGAAATCTCGAATTATTTAATTGACTTCAATGAGAATGTCGAGGATGAACCTAAGACAGAGGCTCGGAAAAACCAAACCTCATTATCTACTCTTGCTCTACAAATTGGGGATTCATCTACCCCCCTAATAAAAGGCACAGACCTTGAGTCACGAACATCCTGGGATCGTCTTGGATGTTGGACCTCCTGAGCAGCGGGAACGGGAACAGGAGCGGGAACAGGTGAGGGAAGCGGAGTAGCGACTCTGGAACCTCGAGGGGTGACGGCCGGTTCTCCTGAGCTATTCACCTGGTGGACAGCCTGAAGAGCTGCCACAGTCGTCCCGAACAGTTCATGACGACTGGTTTCGGATTGTTCTTGAGCTTCTCCATCTAGCCTCCGCTGCTCCAACTGAGAGGCAAGTTCCCTTTCTCGTTGTTCTTGTTGAATAGCGAGTTCTTGTTTTTGCTGCTCTTGTTGATCAAAAAGCAGCTGGAGAAGTTGCTGTTGATGACGTTCAGCGGCTCCTTGTTGTTGGGACATGATCTTCAGCAGATCAATCTGAGAGACCGCCGAAGGAATTGCAAGAGGATCTACTGAAGGTGATGAGATGGTCTCGGGAACCCGCGGATTTTCCGTGATGAAAGGTTCTTCTCCGCCGCTTTCCCATCGACGAGAGCGTGTCATACGACTATTGCTCATGGTTAACGTTCGCGCACTAAACTGACTCGATTAAAACTCTCAATTCCACTTCTGACACCAGTGCAACGTTCTTAGACGGTACGGAAAAGAATATGGATCCATGAGTTTGATTATCAAGCCAAAATCAAAGGCGTAAATGAAATGTCGTGAAAAAGCTTTATTTGCAAGATATGTGTTTCTCGTTTTGAATATGAAACAAGACTGTTTTTACAATAATGTTGGTTGACGCAGCAACCTTATTCTTTTTAAAGACATAGGAGGTTTATAAACGTCTTTTATCTATGATGACTACTAGATCATCAAAAGGGGGCAAAACGGGTTATTTCACCCTTTATAACAATATTTTTAGTGATAGAATTGATCACTCCTATGAATTCAACTATTTCCGATCTAAAATCGCGAATATCTCGAGAACGGTGCCATATACGGCAAAATTAGCAATGATTCGGTGTCAGGCGGTACGGATTATATTTTGAGTAATATAATTAATAACTCCCAACGATTCAATTATTTTCGACTTGGAATCGCGAATAACTTGAGAACGGTGATAGATAGGGCAAAAATCGCTCCGATTCGGGGTCAAGAGGTGTAGGATATGTTTTTCGTAATATAATTATCAACTCCCATTGATATAATTTTATTCGATCTGACATCGAGAATTTCTTGAGAACGGTGCCATATACGGCAAAAATAGCAATAATTTGGGGTCAGGAGGAGGGGGAAATATTTTTAGTGATTCGATCGATAACTCCCATCGATTTAATCATTTTCGATTCAAAATCGCGAATATCTTGAAAACGGTGCTAGATACGGCTAAAATAGCAATATCTCGGAGTCAGGAGGTACATTCTATGAGTTCAGTAATATACTTCATAACTCCTACTATTTCAAATATTTCCGATTTATAATCGCGACTATTCCAAGATCGGTGCTAGATCCGCCGAATATTGCAATAATTCAGTGTCAGGAGGTGACGGAGATTCAATTTTAATATTATAATTGATTAATCACAATAATATAATTATTTTCGTTTCAAAGTCGGGGATATTTCGAAAATGGTGATAGATACTGCAAGAATGACAATAGTCTGAGGTCAAGAGGTGGGAGATACATTTTGAGTATTATAAGTCACAACTCTTATAAATTTAATTATTTCCTGATTGAAATCGCAAATAACTTGAAAACGATGATCGGTCCGGCAAAAATAGCAATAATTCGGGGTCAGGAGCTGAGAGATTCATTTTCATGAATGTGATTGAAAACTCTCGAAAATTCAATTACTTTTGACTTGAAATCGCGAATCACTTGAGAACGGTGATGGATCCGGCAAAAATAGCTCTCATTCGGGGTCAAGAGGTGAAGGAAATATTGTTGGTATTATAATTGATAACACCTATCATTTCATATATTTCTGATCTAAAATCGCGAATATCTTGCGAACGGTGCTGGATACGGCAAAATAGCTCTAATTCAGAGTCAGTAGGTGGCAGAAACAATTTCAGAAGTATCATTTATTACTCTCATCGAATCAATAATGTTCAATTCGAAATCGCGAATAACTCGGAAACGGTGATAGATACGGCAAAAATTAGACGATCAAACGAACTTACCTTCAGTGATGTTCGATCGAGATTATGCTAGGCGTCTTGTCCGAATAGATCAATGGTAGTAACGTCAGTTGCTCGATCCGTCACAGATTTTTAAATCAAACAAAATTCGCGCCTAAGCCTCTAGATGGCGGTGCCACTCTCCCCAGAAGCCCCTGCGCCTTATGCCCAGACGCCATTACATTTGAAAGCCGACAAATTGCATCTTTAATAGATCAAAAGGGGCGGGAGAAATAGGGAGGGTTTGATCTATTCGGACAAGACGCCTAGCATAATCACGATCGAACATCACTTAAGGTAAGTTCGTTTGATCGTCTAATTATGCTACGTCGTCTTGTCCTCTAGATCAATGATAGTTGTTCAAAGTTTCATGCAATTTGTATTTAAGGATAATTTGGTGCGTACAATAATAATTATAAACTTTAAGTTGACATTGACAACGTCTGCCTTACAGCCATTCTTGTACTTAAGTAATTATGGATTTGGATATCTTTATATTTTTTATCAGAGGTCGATTATAGAATCGCGCAAACACCCTCGATTTTTCCGTCCAACCCGCAGCTTTTTGGATTGTTTCGATGTCTACACCCCTGCGATGTGCCGCGGAGGTAACCGCGTGTCTAGTACTGTGTGAACCGAAAGTATTTGTATCAATGCCACTTTTGGCCATCACTTCCTTTATCCACCTTCGTATAGATTGCGTTGTTGCCACACGGTGAGATTTTTTACATGTTATCAGTAAGAAATCTTCGTTATTAGGTCGCAAACTTGCCGAACGCTTGATGTAACAGTCTAAGACCGTAGCTACACACAACTTAGGTTGTTTTTCAAAAATTGGCAGACACAATAAGGGTTGCTTTCTCCCCAGACCCGAAGTTTTTATACGATCTATGATCTTGACTTTAATCTCTGTGTCAGTCTTGTCGATACAGCTTAATCTAATTTTTGACAGCGTTTGCACTCTTTGTGCTGTCACTAACGTCAATAACATGACTAATTTCTTTGTCAAATCCTCAAACGACAGAGTGTCGTGCGGCCAAAGAGTTTTTAGATAACATAAAACTGGGTCAGGGTCCCAAATTTTTTCATATTTGCTGATTGCGGGCGTAGCTGAGCCACACCTCGAAAGAATCTCTTTATAACGGGCTGTTGCCCTATATCGCCTATAACTATTAACGCTAAAGCTGATCTATACGAGTTTAACGTCCCATAAGTTTTTACGTGGGATAAAGAGACGGTCAAAAACTCGAGAACAGATGAAACTGGAGCCTGAAAAGGGTTGGCTCTCTTCTTTTGACAAAAATCCCACCAGAGACCTAATGGCTTCCGGTATTGCTTAATGGTTCCTTCGGACAATGATACCATCACAACCGGTACGGACTCTTGAGGAACGCCTTTCATGACAAACGCTTGCCCGATAACTTCCCGACAACCAGGGAAAGCGAGGTTCGCAACGGATGGAATTGCTTGCAATTATCAATTAACAAATCATTTTCTGGATGAAAAAGGATCGGTTGGCTCACAAACAATTTCTGAAACAGGGGGTACCACGACTGTGTCGGCCAGAAAGGCACAACCAACACCCCGTTTGCTTTCTCAGCAGTTATTTTTCTAATTGTTCTGAGGATGACAGCGAATGGTGGAAAAGCGTAGAAATATAAATTTGTCCACGGTATGGTAAAAGCATCTACCGCGAACGCCTCTGGGTCTCTGTGCCATGAGACGAATTTTCTTCATTTTGCATTTACGTTCGATGCGAACAAATCTATATCGAATTTCCCGAAGGTTGTATCTACTTGATTACATGCCCAGCTAGCTAATTCCCATTCGGTTTCGTTTTGTTTGACTCTCGATTCCTCGTTTGCGTCTTTATTGTCGCGAGAACTAATGTACGAAGCGAAAATCCACAAGTCGCGAATCTCGCACCATTGCCAGATTTCCTTTGACAAATTTGACAACTTTGGAAACTGAATGCTACCCATACGGTTTATGTACCATAACGCCGTCGTATTATCGACACGAAGCAATATTTCACACGAATGTTTATCCTTGGCAAAGCATTTGAGTCCGTAAAATACCGCTTTTAATTCGAGATAATTAATATGTTCTTTTCGCTCTTCCATGTTCCAAAACCCATGTGACCGATTTCCCTCGCAAGCTACTCCCCAGCCTGTTAACGAGGCATCGCTGAAGATTTCCATCTCAAAATGGTCTTCTCTTATCGGGTTGACGCACTCTTTTATATTTCTTGTCCACCACTCTAAGTCTGGGATTAGATTGTCCGATATTTCCATGGTTTTATCGTAATTTTCATTTGTTTTTTGCAAAGCTAAAAATTTTTCTCTTTCAAAATTCTTAATGTATAAATTCTCATATCGAACCCCGGGACTGGCAGCTACTATGTATGTATGTAATATTTATTGTTCCCCTTGGGGTTACAAGGACTTCCCTTTTCCTCTTCCTTTACAATATTTTTTACATGTTTTCTTAACCTATTCTTACCCTATTCTTACTTCCTACCTTATCCTTACTTAATTTCTAATTGTCTGTGCCCTGTGCCATTGCCTTGCCATTCCCTTACTTTCCCTCTCATCCTTTTCTCATTTTTTTTTTTTTTAATCCTTATCCTCACTTAACCTTATCCTGTTTTACCTTATTCTATTCCCTAAATCGTCCTTACCGTAATCGACTTCCATTTCCCATTCATCTCTTACTCTTTCATTCTCTTGTACATCCCTGATCCTTTCCAATTCTCTCATCCAGACTTCTCCCACCCCCTCCTCACCTAACATCTCCCTCACCACCTCCTGCCAGCTTTCCTCCCTTCTATCCCAGCCCACGCACCTTTCCCATACGTGCTCCCATGTTTCCTCCTCCCCCCCGCACACCCTACACCTTCTCTTTTCCTCTTCTTCCCAGTACCTTGCCTCCTTCATCTTGCTTCCTAATCTAAATCTTGCCACCCTTATCCACCTGCTTTCTCCCCATCCCTTTCCCAGATATCCTGGTATCCCTTCTCCTTTCACTAGCCTGTACCATCTGTTGTACCTCGATTCCATTATTTTCTCCCACCTCTCTTTTCTCTGTTCTTCCCTCTCTCTCTCCTCTATTTCCCTAAAATCCATCTCGCCCCTCTGCCTTCTCGCGACTACCTCTCTACTCTCTGCTCCCCTTTCCGCAAAGAAACTTTCCCTTTCTCATTCCCACCTCGATCCCTGCCTCGCAGCTTCTGCCTTGTCCCTTATCTCTTCCCAGCATCTCCTAGCTAACTCGCTACCCTCCCCTCTCTCCAGCTTCCTTTCAAAATTCCATGCCCTTCTCCTTGCACTAATCCCTAGCTTCTCCCTCTGTAGCTCCTCCCTTACTAAATATCCCGGTGTTTACCCATACACTTCTAACGTCCATCTCAAAAATCTATCCTGTACCGCCTCAACCGCCCTCCACCCTCTCTACCCCCATATCTCCGATGCGTACTCTATTACCCTCCATACTAGCCTGTCAAATAACCAAATCCTTTTTTCCCAATCCCTCCCAAACCTTCTTCTTCCTATCCCCCATACTTGCCTCATTACTACCCCTGCCTTCCGTACTCTCTCTTTCACCTGTGCTTCCTGTCCCCCATTGCACTTTACTCTATACCCTAGATAGCTGAACTCTTTCACCTCCTCTATCCTTTTCCCTTTCCATCTCCAATCTATGTTTTTCCTTCTACCGCCTCCTTTCCTAAATCTCATAATCTTTGATTTCCCTACATCTACCGTCAGCCTTTTCCTATCCATATACCTTTCTAACTTCCTAATCATTACCTCCATCTCCTCTTCACTTTCCGCTAGTAACACTATATCATACGCATAAGCTAACGTGCATACCCTTCCGCCGGCTAACTCCACCCCCCCAACCCTTCTCCCTCTCCCCATTTCCTCTTTTAAGTCCGCCAGCAGCAGGTTGAACACATGCGGACTGAGCGGACATCCCTGCCTTACCCCCCTCGCTGTCCAAAACGCCTCTCCTACCTTTCCCCCGCTCCTTACTCGACTCTCTGTTTCCTTGTAAATTTCCTCTATCCTTACCCTTAGCCCTCCCCTCACCCCTCTCCTTTCCATCGTCTCCCTCAGCACCTTCCTGTTCACTGAATCGAAAGCCGCTTTCAGGTCCACAAAAAACGCCACCATCTTTCCCTTATCCTTTCCCACCTGCCTATTGATTAAATAATTAAGTACATATATATTGTCAATTGTACCCATGCCATTTCTGAAACCCGTTTGGTTTTGCGGTATCAAGCCCTTTTCCTCTACATCTCTTTCTAACCTATCCGCTAATGCCATCGCATACACCTTATATAGAGTTGGCATCAAAGTCACCCCCCTATACTCTTCTACCCTTTTCCCCTCCCCCTTCTTAACTATCGGAGCTATCAATCCCTCCCTCCAATCCTCTGGCCAGCCCTCCCCCACCCAAACTCTGTTACATGTTTTCCATATCGACTGCTCCATTTCTTCCCCCCCATACCTCCATACCTCGCTAACTATTCCATCCCCCCCTGGTGCCTTTCCATCCCTCAGCTTTCCTATCACCTTTTCAATCTCTTCCCTCGGCAGCTCCCCTTCCCCGTCCCCCTTCCTATTTACCGACTCCCCGCCTTCTGTTACCTTGCTTTCTACCCCGCCTAATAATCCCATGAAATACTCCCTCCACTCCTGATCTCCTATTTCTTCATTCACCCTCTTCCACTTCTTTCTTTCCCTATTAACTATCTCCCATACCTTGCTTTCTGTCCTTGCTTCCGCTGCTTCTTTTATGAATCCCTCATTTTCTTTCTTTTTCCTCTCCTCGCATAGCCTATTATATTCCCTTCTTTCCTTTCTATACGCGTCCCCTTCCCCCTCCCCCTTTCTCCATTTCCTTAGACTCTGCCTAACTTCCGCTTTTTTTCGCCTACATTCCTCATCCCACCATCCCTTTTTCGCTTCCCTCCCTCTCCCTCCTACATCTAAGGCTCGTCTAAACTCCCTTATTCTTTTCTCTATCTCTTTACCTACATCCACTTCTCCTATCCCCTCCCATTTGACTTCTGTTCTAAACCTCATCCTACCCTCCTCCGTCCAGTCTCCTCTACTAGTTCCCCCCACTCTTTCTCCCTTCCTTGTCCTAGCCACTGCCCCCCTCAACCACACTATTACCGGGTGATGATCCGAGTCAACCCTATCCCCAATCTCTATCCTTTTGACCCTATCCCTTACCTCGATGTCTCCTATAGCGTGGTCTATCACTGTCACCCCTGCCCCTCCTACATACGTAAATTCCCCCTCCTCATCCCCCTCTATGTTCCCGTTCATTATTGCCCATCCTGTCTCATCTAAAAATTGCACCAGCTGCCTACCTTCCGAGTTTATTTTCCTGTCCTTTGATTTCCTACTCCTACTCTCCTCCTCTCCTTCTCCCCAGCATCCTCCCCCCTCCTGCCCTGTCCTGGCATTAAAATCACCCCCCACTAACACTTTTACCCCTCCCTCTATCTCTTCTGCCCGCTCCTTCAATTCCCCTATCTTCTCTTTTAGGTCCCCATTTACGTATACTCCTACTACTACCCATTTTTCCCCCCTTACACTTATTTTCCTTGCTATCATGCCCTCTTTTACCTCTTCCCTCCCTCCCTCCCCACTTACTATCTCCCTTCTTACCCCTGACAGCATTCCGCCTATTGCTCTTCCCTTCCTATTTGTTCAAACCGCATACTGCACTTCCCATTTATACCCTACTGGCAACTTATTTCTAATCCTTTCCCACCCCTTCTTTTCTATCCATGTCTCCATTAGAAATATTACATTCCACTCCCCTAGCCCCCTCCAGAAATCTTCATCCTTTCTCGCGAGCCCCGCCACATTCCAAAAAGCTACTTTCCACCCCTCCCTTTCTGTCTCGCCTACTCCCCTCTCTCTCCTCCTTATCTCCCTCCCCACCTGCCTCTGCCCCCCCCCCACTACCCATTCCCCCGACTGCCTTTCCCTACGTACCCTTCCCTGTGCTTCTATACTTCCCTCTTGTCTTTCCTCGCTTGCTGACCTTTTCCTATCGCTTTCCCCTACTTTTCCACTCCCCTCCCTTTGCCTCTCTTCCCTTGCTCTCCCTGTACCGTCCCTAAGCACCTCTCCTATCTCATCCCACTTCTACATTTTCCCTTCTATCCAGATCTTTGCATACCCTATTCTTACTCTGTTTCCCCTTCTCTCCTCAATAGCTGCTAATTCCCTCAACGTCCATTTCATTTTCCTTTCTGCCCAGGTGAGATCCTCGTCTATTCTCTCCTCCCGCCCTTTAAGGAGGCTTTTTCTTCCCATTACCTGCCTCTTTTGCTCCCTATTTCCTAGTCTTGCTATCCATATCCCCTTTTCTCCCCCCTTTTTCGCGCCTACCTCCCACATATTCTTTACCTCGACCTCTACCCCTATCAGCTGCAAAATCTTTTTCAACTCTTCCTTTTCTCTTCCTTTCTCTAGTCTCGCTCCTCTCACTACTATATTTCCCCTTCTTTCTTCCCTTTCTTTCCTCTCTATGGCCCACTCCATCTCTTTTAATCTATCTATTGTTACCTGCGCCACTTCCGCATTCCCCTGTACCTGCCTTCCCCCCCCTCCTTCTGCACTCTTCTTTTCTAATTCTATCAGCCTCTCCTTTACCCTTTCTATCTCCCCCCCTCTCCGCTCTTCTACCTCTTCTAGTCTTTTACCTAGATCCCTTATCATTTCCTTCATCTCCCCCCTCTCTACTTCCCACTGCTCTTCCCTTCTAGTCATTTTGCCTTTAATCTTTTCCATTTCTTCCCTGATCCCCCTTCCCTGCCCTTTGACCTCCTCTAGACCTAGCTTTGGCTCTTCCCTAATCAACCTTAGCATATCCTGTATACCCCCTCCCTCTGCCTTCCCTTCCTCCCCTGTCTTACCATCCGGCGACCGGTGCACTTTCCTGCTTTTCCCAAATACTCTTTCTCTTTCTTGCATCTCGTCTACATCCTCCTCCCCTTTTTCCCCTTCCTCCGCCCGCTTTCTTTTCCATAAGTCTAGCACCGTCGCCGTCGATCCCAGGCTATGCCTCCTATCCCTCCCTAACGCTGCTACTGCCCCCGGCCTACCTTTCTTTTTCTCCTCCTCTTCCCTGTTCGCCCCTTCTTTTTGGCCACCCGCGTTACTCATATTCTTTTTCTCCGTCACCGCTCCCTACCTTATCTATCCGCCGCCTACCTGTCTCTACTCTATCCCCCTTCTTTCTCCCTAGATGTCACCGCCTATTCTTATCTTATCCGAATCGTTGCCGTCCGCCGGCTCTTTCTGCGTAACCTCAAAACTCTTCCCCTTCTTTCTTTTTCACCTGCCCTTCCCTTCTATTCCTGCCTCCCTATTCCCTTCACCCGACCTCCCGTCTATGTCTTCCCCGCTCCTTCTCTGCCCTATTTCCTTTTCTCCTCACCTTTGCTATCCTGCTAAATTCTCGCCTTTTCACTCGCACTCTTTCGCACACCTGCCACTCACATTCAAAACGGAAACGGAAGTCCGACTGGCAGCTACTAAAATTCCAATAAATTCGGCAAATTTCCTGATTTGACAATGACTGATGGTCTGAAACTTTCTCGCGAGATCATATATTTGATTTCTCTTGCTTTGTGGTAATCTAAGACAGAATTTTTCCGAATCAAAAAGGAAACCCAAAAATTTCACTTCTTTCGATGGTTCAAAGACACATTTTTCCATGTTTAATATTAGTCCGGCTTTTTCAATTAACTTCCGAGTCTCTTGAATATTTTTTCGGCATTCTTGTGCTGACTCTCCAAATAACAAAATGTCGTCTAGATAGAAGACAGATCCAAATCCTTTGGACCTCAATTTTTGCGCTATTGGTTTCATGAGTTTCGTAAACACGTACGGTGCTGTACATTGCCCGAACGGCATACAATTAAACTCGTATAACGTGTTTTTATAAATGAATCTAAGATATTTTCTACCAGATTTGTCAACCAGAATCAAGAAATACGAATCCTTCAGGTCTATTGTCGCCATAAAAATGTCTTTTCGCAATAGTCGAATGGCTGTCTTTTTGTCCTCCATTTTAAAATGCGGTGCTGAAATAAACATATTCAATTTTTTCAGGTTAAGAATAAAGCGCATATCACCGTTAGGTTTTGGCACGAGAAAGTATGACGGAACGAATTGTTTTTCGCACGGCTCGCATCTAGATACTGCGCCTTTTTTGAGTAATTTACCAATTTCTGCTTCACAAGCAATAATTTCTTGATTTGTTAATCTTGGCTAGCTGTATTCAACTTGTGAACCTGGTTGACTTACAAAAGGAATAACGTAACCCTGTACCAATTGTAAAATGGAGAGATCGTTGGTCAATTTTTTCCACACAGAGAAAAACTTTCGCACACTTCCTGCGATTCCCACCAGGTCTATTCCTTGTGTCGACGATTGTCCTTGTTTCGGAAGTCTTTCGGTTTCGGTCCCTTCCTCTGAGTGCCCCGGTGACTCGCTCCGGAGGGACGGCGCCAGTTTAACTTCTCCGACTGTTGTTCCCTCAAAAAATTGTTTGGTCTTGAGTAGGATGATGCAAACCTGCGATTTCCTTCGCGCGGTGCGTTCCCGAAGTTTCGTTGATATCCAGTCGGTTGAGTCAGATCTTTAGATGATTTTTCCATGGATTTGGGCGCCTTGAGATTTTCTGCAAACTTTTCTCCAAATAGCCATGCATAACGTGGACTGTCGTTGGCAATATTTTTGACAATAGGATTTAATCTCGGAATCATGAAAGATTTTCTTGTTTTTGTCATCTCATGATGTAGGTCAGATAGAATTCTGCCTGCATCGGCCAGCTGTTCGATAAATTTTTGCGTGTCAACTTCTCGGTCGGTACTCCCTTCCGCTTTCAGTACTTCCGTTAGCGCTGCGCCAATAGCGTTGATGCCAGCTCCGAGTTGATCTTGAGCGACGTACTGATACGCGTCTTTCTTAATCGCCAACTGTGTCAAGGCCGATTTTATTTCTGGTTGAACTTTCGGCGCTTTGGTAAAAGGACAGTTTCCAATTGTTAGATATTTTCCCTGGAGATCGCGCTTTTGGTCTATCGGCAGTCCATCTTGCAATATCTTTGTCCAGCGCTCTGTCACTGCCACATGGATGTCGGGACCCCATTGATTGTATTTAGATGGGTCGTCTCCCAAAAGCCCCAGTGTCGCTTCGGCGAGCTCTGTTGGTAACTGCTCTTCTTTATCCTTGGCCTGTTTACCGATATTTCCGTGTGGGGACTAGGACGTGACGAATCTCGCGGATTGCGCTCACCGCCCTCTTTGTCTAACCCTTGTACTGCCGCTACGGACCGTTCACGACTGGAGTGTGACGCATCTCGCAGATGGCGCTCACCACTCTTTCCGTCGGAATCATAGTTTATGGACCTCGAACCGCTTCTTGGATGCGAACGCTCATGCCGCGAATGTGACGTTCGTCTGTTCTCAACAGCGATACGCTCGCCATTCTCTTTGTCAGAGTCCCCTGACTCGTTTCTTCTCGAATATCGCCCTGAAGTTGATCGCCCGTCCTGGTGACGCGGTCTTGAACGCCCATCCCGACGACACGATCTTGAACGTTTATCCCGACGACGCGATGTTGAACGCCTATGGCGCAAACGCGATCGCCTGATCTCTTCTTCCAGGCATCGTAATTTTTAGGTCCCTCGATGAATTTCTATACCTCGGAGAGCTCCCCGAATATGATTCTGACCGCGAACTCATTTATGCAATAAAAGAAAACTTTTTAAAACGTACGACTGATACATTTTCCAACTCGTATTCTAACGTGACTGTCACGGATCGCACAGAAAAACGTAATGGCGTCGGGGCATAAGGCGCAGGGGCTTCTGGGGAGAGTGGCACCGCCATCTAGAGGCGTCGGCGCAAATTTTTGGTTTAATTTAAAAATCTGTGACGGATCGAGCAACTGACGTTACTACCATTGATCTAGAGGACAAAAAGACGTAGCATAATAGCAATAATTCAGGGTCAGGAGCTGGATGATTCATTTTCACGAATATGATTGATAACTCCCAATAATTAGATTATTTTTGACATGAAATCGCGAATAACTTGAAAACGGTGATAGATAAGGCAAAAATAGCTCTAATTCGGGGTCGAGAGGTAAAGGATATATTTTTGGTAATATAATTGATTACTCCTATTCATGTGATTATTTTCGATCTGAAATCGCGAATATCTCGAAAACATGGTGAGATCCGGCGAGAATAGCAATAATTCGGGGCCAGGACGTAGGGCATATAGTTTTAGTGATACGATCGATAGCTCCCATGGACTTCATAATTTCTGATTTGAAATCGCAAATATCTCGAGAACGGCGCTAGATACGGCAATATAGCAATAAATCAGGGTCAGAAGGTGGGGAGAATATTTCCAGTAGTTTAATTGATAACTCTCATTAATTCAATCTATTCCGATCTAGAATCGCAAATTTCTCGAAGTCGGTGTTAGATACGGCTAAAATAGTAACAATTCGGAGTCGGGAGGTGAGAAAAATGATTTCAGGAATACCGTTTATGACTTCCAATAATTCAATTATTTTCGATTTGAAATCGCAAATAACTCGAAAACGGTGATAGATATGGCAAAAATGGCAACAATTCGGGGTCAGGACGTTAAGCATATAGTTTTAGTGATATAACCAATCACCCCCATCAACTCAATTATTTCCGATCTAAAATAGCAAATATCTCAAGAACAGTGCTGGATACGGCTAAAATAGCAATAATTCGGAGTTAGGAGGTGGAATAATATATTCAGTAATACCGTTCATGACTCCCAATAATTCGATTATTTCCAATTTGAAATCGCAAATATCTCGAAAACGGTGATGGATACGACAAAAATAGCAATAATTCAGGATCAGGAGCTGGAAGATTCATTTTTATGAATACGATCAATAACTCCCAATAATTTGATTATTCTTGACTTGAAATCGCAAATAATTCGATAACGGTGATAGATACGGCAACAATAGCTATAGCCGGGGTCAGGAGGTAGAGGAAATATTTTTGGTAATATAATAATAACTCCTATTGATTTAAATATTTTCGATCTTAAACCGCGAATATCTCGAGAACGGTGCTACGCACGGCAAAAATAGCGATAATTCGGAGTCGGAGGGTGAACAAAATATTTTCAGCAATACCGTTCATGACTCCCAATAATGCAATTATTTCCGATTTGAAATCGCAAATAACTCGAAAACGGTAATGGATACGGCAAAAATAGCTCTAATTCGGGGTCAGGAGGTAAACGATATATATCTGGTGATATAATTAATCACTCCTATTGATGAAATGATTTCCGATCTAAAATCGCCAATATTTTGAGAACGGTGCTAGATACGGCAGAAATAGCACTGATTCGAAGTCAGGAGGTGGGAAAAACATTCCCAGAAATAATATTCATCACTCCTATTGAATCGATGATTTTCAGTTTGAGATCGCGAATAACTCGGGAACGGTGATAGATACGGCAAGAATAGCAATGATTTGGAGTCAGGAGGTAGGAAGGATATTTTCAGCAATACCATTCATGACTTCTAATAATTCAATTATTTTTTATTTGAAATCGCAAATAACTCGAGAACGGTGATAGATACGGCAAAAATAGGAATAATTTAGAGTCAGGAGCAGAAGGTTCATTTTTATGAATATGACTGATGACTCCTGTTTCGGCAAGGTATCGAATAGTTAAATGTGTGTCTCGCGACACTCAAAATCGTCCTCGCACATGTACGCACACTCGCGTGCAATGTTTACTTGCCGTCTCTGCGTCAAATCTCGCCGCTTGCCCGTGTGGCGACTCAAAACCCATCAGCTGTATCTCATGTATTGTCTACTATCTCGAAATCATGTATGTGTATAATCTGTGTTCTCTCGCTCTGTAAAATCTTCACTCTCTGTAACGTTCTCTTGCGATACGGTCTGTATCGCCGCACCAAAAACAATAAAAATTCTCGGTTACTATTAATCATCATCTCTCTCCGTCTCAACATCACTTTCGTTTCATTCACACTCGTTCTCGTCACTAATTCGCGGATCCCACGTCGATGATCCATATCCTTTTGCCATCTCTCTAAACATTTTTTGGTCCTTCGAGCCGGATCAGTCACGAATCGAATCGGATCATTCGCAAATCAAGGCGAATCTTTCGAATCGTTGCGACTTACGGGAAAACGAATTAGCCAGTGAGTGAAACGGAACTATCGCGTGTGCATCAAGTTGCGAAAGTTCACGTAATCAAAGTGAACAATATCGTTATCGGTGAAAACCATTATCAAAATCAGTCGCGTCCGTTAAATTCAAACGTGCGGTGTCCTCTGTAGTGACCGTGACTAAGATCTGAGCGTCAACAACACCGATCTCTCGAAGTGTGTATCGCGACGCCCTATTATCACTGTGTGCGTATCTCGTTCGTGAAAACTCTGTTCGTCGCGTGAGTTACACTTTCTCGTTTGTCAAAATGACGATCGACGAATACATTGAACGTCAAACCGATCTCTTCAGGCGCATCTGTCGCACTCTCGAAAACTTGCGCAAGCTCGGTGAAGCAAAAACAACCCTCGGGCAAGTGCAATCGCGATTAGATGCTTTAAATTCAAATTGGCTGAAGTTCCAACACATGCACGAGACAGTCGATCAAATTAGAATCGCAGCAAAAGGTGATCAACTCGACGCTATCGAAAGACTTTCGTATTTCGCGAAAGACTATTACGGACAGTGCGAAGAGCAATACTTAAACGCGAAGGGAGAGATGCTCGATCTACTCGGAACTCTCAGGACTCTATCGGCACCGATCGTGCCAACAGCCGTAGCCCCCCAACTCACAACTGGAGGAGCCTCAAAACGGCTACCACGCATCGAATTGCCTACGTTCTCGGGCAATTACTCAGACTGGAAGTCTGTCCACGACCTCTTCACATCAAACGTTCGCGAAAATTCGCAACTCTCGGAAGTGGAAAAACTGCACTACCTAAAAACAAGTCTCACCGATGAACCGTCACAACTCATTAAAAACATCGCTCTTACCGCTGAAAACTTTCCTCGAGCCTGGGAAACTCTCGTCTCACGGTACGAAAACAAGAGACTTTTGACGGATTTTCATCTCGCGACACTTTTCGCGATTCCTCGTGTCACGAAAAAGTCGTCATCAGAACTGAAGAGCTTGCACAGCAACACTTGCGAAGCTCTTGGCGCACTCGAACTTCTCGATAGTCCCGAGAAATTAGGGGATCACATCATCGTGCACATGACGATTCGCAAGCTCGACCCAGCATCTCTCGAAGAGTGGGAGAAAAGTGTTAGCGAGAAACTCGAGCCCCCCACGTTTGCGGAGCTCAAGGCGTTTCTCATCGGTCGCATCCACACCCTCGAAGCCGTGGAGCAAGCTCATGCTCAAAATCAAATCGCGACGTCGAAACCGCACTCATCGCAAGGAAGGTCAAATCTTCAGACGACAAGGTCACATACAGCGCAATCAAAGGAACAGTCGTGTGCTTGTTGCAAAGGCAACCACTACATCGCGTTCTGTTCGACCTTTCGCGACAAATCTCTGGATCAAAGAAGGGAAGTGGTTTCTGCGAAAAAGCTTTGCTTCAATTGTCTCGGTCCACATCAGCAGAAGGACTGTCGATCCAACAAAACGTGTCGCGTGTGCAACGGTCGACATCATTCCTTGCTGCATCGAAACTCTTCTTCAATCTCGACAGCTGCCAACAGCGGCACATCTCAAGGACAGGCCGCAGTAGCGCAACCTGCAGTGCAGAACGCACCGATCTCGAACAGCGCCTCTCAGGTGAGCAACCACTCAGCTCAGCCTACAATGATCAAGCGCTCTCCAGTTCTTTTCGCCACAGTGCAATTGATCGCTTCGAATCCGGAGACTGGAGAAAGAATCATCGCTCGCGCTCTACTCGATCAAGGATCCGAAAGTTCATTCGTCACGGAGTCGCTAGCGCAACAATTGCGACTACGTCGGCATCAAGCAACGATACCGATCATTGGCGTCGGAGCTCATCAATCGGCAGTGACTCGCGGCATCGCGACATTGCAACTCCAATCTCGTGCTCACACCTCGTTCTCATGTCAGGTGGAGGCACTCGTGCTTCCACGACTCACATCGTATCTACCCTCATTTCGACTTCTCGTCGAAGACTGGCCTCATCTACGAGGACTCAACCTCGCGGATCCAAGCTTTGCACATCCCAGTCAAATCGACGTAATTCTCGGAGCTGACATCTACAGCAACATCATTGGTCAAGGAGTTCGAAGAGGAGCACCAGGAACACCAATCGCGCAAGCAACTCAGTTCGGTTGGGTCCTCTCCGGCTGCGTTTCAGCGGAAGCAGCAAGCCCCTCGTATAGCGCAGTCCAAGGCTTCCAATGCTCCCTCGATCACAAACTGCTCGATCTCGTGCAGCAGTTTTGGAAGCAGGAAGAAGTGTCGAAACCTTTGGCACTAACGTCCGAAGAAGAGCGTTGTGAGCAACACTTTCGCGAAACGGTTTCTCGAACTGCGTCCGGTCGTTACGTAGTTCGGCTGCCGCTCAAAGACAATTCGGTAGAGCTCGGCAACTCGCGGAATCCCGCGCATCAAATGCTCCTTCGTTTGGAGAAACGGTTCGGTAGCGACGCGAAACTCAAGGAAGCTTACTCGAGCTTCCTTCGTGAATATCGTGAACTCGGGCACATGCGTCGCGCTATCAATACACCTGAAGACAATTCCCGCGTGTTTTATCTTCCCCATCAGGGTGTAGTTCGCGACAGCAGTTCAACAACAAAGTTGCGTGTCGTGTTCAACGGGTCTCAAAGAACCAACCTCGGACTCTCTCTCAATGACAATCTTCTCGTCGGTCCAAAAGTGCAAACCGACCTCGCGGACGTTCTCTTACGCTGGCGACAATATCCAGTCGCGTTCTCATCAGACATCGTCAAGATGTACCGACAAATTTTGGTCCACAATGATGACCAAGATTTTCAGCGAATCCTCTGGAGGGAAGAACCAGAGCTACCGATTGAAGAATATCAACTGACTACAGTAACGTATGGTCTTGCAAGCGCTCCGTATCTCGCGATCCGTGTTCTTTATCAACTCGTTCAGGACGAAGGTAAGCAGTATCCCTTTGCGAGCCACGTCATTCTCGAGAACACGTACGTCGACGACATCCTATCAGGAGCAGAGAACGTTGATCAAGGTCGCGAGAAAATCAACGAACTCAATCAATTGCTCAAGGCGGGCGGCTTTGAACTTCAAAAGTGGACTTCAAGCCACTCAGAAACTCTCGTTGACATTTCTCGAAACCATCAAGAGATCGCGATGCATCTGAATCTCGATCAAAGTCCATTCTTTCGGGCTCTCGGTCTTGCGTGGAGACCAGACATCGACGCGTTCGCGTTCTCTCCACAAATTCATCAAACTCGGGACAATTTCACGAAACGAAAAGTTCCCTCACAAACCGCGCAGCTCTTTGATCCTCTCGGATGGCTCTCGCCGATCACGATCAGAGCCAAAATCTTTATGCAGGAATTGTGGGCACTCGGTTTCGACTGGGACGAGCCGCTCTCAGCTTCATTGTCCTCGCGATGGATCGAGTTTCTACAAGATCTTCAAGGCATCTCAGCTATCACCATCCCACGATGGATCGGGTCAAGTTCAGCATCTCTCGGAATAGAGATCCACGGTTTCGCGGACGCCTCTCAAAGTGCATTAGGCGCAGTGATCTACGCGCGAACGTATATCGACACTTACGAAGTGCGCGTTTCACTAGTGTGCGCGAAAACTAAAGTAGCGCCGCTAAAGAAGGTGACAATTCCTCGTCTCGAACTCTGTGCTGCGAATCTTCTCGTCCGGTTGATGTGTCATGTGGAAAAGACTTTTAGTTTCGAAAACACCCCGGTTTATCTGTGGACGGATTCCACTGTCGCGCTCGCGTGGATCAAAAGCCACCCATCGCGGTGGAAGGAATTCGTTCGTAATCGCGTAACGGAAATCCAAGAGTTCGCGCGCGCTCGTTGGTATCACATCTCGGGTTTTGAAAACCCCGCTGATCTTGCGTCTCGTGGTGCATCTCCGGAGCAACTTCAAAAATCAGAACTTTGGACCTTCGGACCATCCTGGCTCTCGAAGCCTTCTGTCAACTGGTCATCCGTATCTCCGCGACCGGAAGAAAACATTCATCTCGAGGAAAGAAAAGGGCTGTCGACGCACATCGCAACAGCTAAGCCGCTACAAATCTGGGATCTCGTCGATCGCTACTCAAAACTATCGACTCTCCTCAAAGTCACATCATTGTGTAAACGCGCAGCAAATCGGTTCCTCGCGAAGACGACATCGAATCGCGTAAACACGTCTATCACTGTCGGACCGATCTCTACTCTCGAATTGAGCGACGCCCAACTGTTTTGGACCAAGGTGACCCAGCAGGCGTACTTTGCAGAAGAAATTCGCCAAATCGAGACAAGCTCAAGTCTCACTCGAAGTCATCCACTATCGCGACTCACGCCGTTCATCGATTCGAACGGATTCCTCAGAGTCGGTGGTCTACTGAATCACTCATTGCTTTCGTATGACGAAAAGCACCCGTTCATTTTGCCTCGCGAATCATCGTTCTCCACATTGATCATCGATCATCATCATCGGTTGACGCTTCACGGAGGTCCGCAACTCACTCTCGCTACAATCCGACAGCGGTACTGGATCCTGGGAGGAAGAGTACCGATCCGCATGTCAATACATCGTTTCGTTCCTTGTGCGCGTCATCGCGCCACCCTCAGCAGCCAACAGATGGGTCAACTCCCTCAGTCTCGAGTCACGCAATCAAGGCCGTTTCTTCAGTCTGGCGTTGACTACGCTGTTCCATTTCCGATTCGAGCCTCCCGCGGAAGAGGAGCGAAATCATGCAAGGGATATATCGTTATCTTCATCTGCTTCACGACCTCGGCTGTGCATCTCGAGCTAGTTTCGGACTACACGACGGAGGCATTCATCGCGGCGTACAAACGCTTCACATCTCGACGAGGAATTTGTGCCTCAATCGCAAGCGATTGTGGAACGAATCTCGTCGGCGCAGACTCAGAACTTCGCCGTCTTCTCGCTGCATCGTCAAAGGAGTTCGCAGAAATCGCAAACACCCTCGCATCACACGGAACCCAGTGGCGGTTCAATCCTCCCTCCGCGCCTCATTTCGGTGGAAAATGGGAAGCCGGAGTGAAATCAGTCAAATTTCACCTCAAACGAGTCATCGGAGAAGCTACTCAAACGTTCGAGCAATTCGCGACGTTCCTCACGCAAGTAGAAGCCACGCTTAATTCTCGACCTCTTTGCGCTATCTCGGACGATCCACGGGATCCAAGTGCCTTGACTCCAGGACACTTTCTCTTCGGCTCAGCATTGAACACAATTCCTGAGCCGTCACTCATCGAGGTGCCAGTTCAACGGCTATCGCATTAGCAACACTCGCGTCAAATGCTGGAGCATTTGGGGAACGGTGGAGTACGGAGTATCTTCAGTCCTTCCAAAACCTCTTGAAATGGCAGACTCATCACGGGAACATCAAAATCGGATCCATCGTTCTCGTAAAAAACGAAAATCTACCTCCATCTGTGTGGCCCCTCGCGAAAGTGATCGAAGTGCATCCGGGAACCGACGGTCTCGTTCGCGTTGTGACCGTTAAAACGAAATCCTCTGTGTTAAAACGTCCAATCGTAAAATTGTGTGTGCTTCCAGTGTCCTCTTAAGACAATTATTGACTCTAAGAAAAAATAACGCACGGCGGGCGGCATAATCTAATTTCGCGATCGTTACCGATAGCGAAGCGGGCGGTATGTTTCGGCACGGTATCGAATAGTTAAATGTGTGTCTCGCGACACTCAAAATCGTCCTCGCACATGTACGCACACTCGCGTGCAATGTTTACTTGCCGTCTCTGCGTCAAATCTCGCCGCTTGCCCGTGTCGCGACTCAAAACCCATCAGCTGTATCTCATGTATTGTCTACTATCTCGAAATCATGTATGTGTATAATCTATGTGTTCTCTCGCTCTGTAAAATCTTCACTCTCTGTAACGTTCTCTTGCGATACGGTCTGTATCGCCGCACCAAAACCAATAAAAATTCTCGGTTACTATTAATCATCATCTCTCTCCGTCTCAATATCACTTTCGTTTCATTAACACTCGTTCTCGTCACTAATTCGCGGATCCCACGTCAATGATCCATATCCTTTTGCCATCTCTCTAAACAACTCCCAATAATTAAATTATTTCCGACTTGAAATCGCGAAGAACTTGAGGACGGTGATAGATACCACAAAAATATCTCTTATTCGGGGTCAAGAGTTAAAATATATATTTTTGGTATTATGAATAATAACTCCTATTGATGTTTTTTCCGATCTGAAATCGCTAATATCTCGAGAACGGTGCTAGATACGGCAAAATAGCAATAATTCGGAGTCACAAGGTGGGGCATACAGTTTCAATGATATTGTACCGTTCTTGGACGTTACGGAAATAGATATGGATCCGTGAGTTTGATTATCAAGCCAAAATCAAAGGCGTAAATGAAATGTCGTGAAAAAGCTTTAATTGCAAGATATGTGTTTCCCGTTTTGAGTCTGAAACAAGACTGTTTTTACAAAAATGTTGGTTGACGCAGCAACCTTATTCATTCTAAAGACATAAGAGGTTTATATACGTCTTTTATTTATGATGACTACTAGATCATTAAAAGGGGGCAAAACGGGTGATTTTACCCGTTTCAACACTACTTCCCCGCGAGGAAAAGAGTCCTCCCGACTCGGGAAAGATAAAACAATTATAAGAGTGATCTAGCAGTCAGTGCTCAAAGGTGAGTTGGAGCTGTGGCTCTAAAAATTCAAATACTCCCTTTTTTTACCATCTGGCATTTGCCCACAGTCTCAAGGTCAACCACAGAAAACCTTGAGCAAATAGTTGAGCGTTAAATAATTTTAAAAATTTTTGTGCCTTGTTTTATAAAGGTAAGTGTTGGTAAGTGTTATGTATCTTCATGAATTTGAAGTCATCAGCAACGGTCCAGATCGATCTCGAAAAGAAATCTAATCCTCTCCATGAACGATTGTCCGAACGAAACAGGTTCCGGTAAAAACATCGAGGCGGGAACCGAAAATTCCGGGACCAAACAGGATAAAGGCAGATTCCTTTTTGAAAATTCACACAGGAAACAGGAAATAGATGGGTGACTGATCCGGGACTTCTTTAGAAACAGCACTCCCTAGAGTTTGAGAGGACAAATGTGAGTGGTGGTATGATAATTCAAATTCACTAAGTGAATTTGGGAAAATGTATATTTAAACCAGCAATTCACATCATATACATACTTGACTTAAGACTAATAGTCCCAAGGACATTAATATATACCATGCAGAGACATTTAGCATGTCTGTGCGCAGGACTGGCGAAAGTAGATGGAGAAAAAAATAACAAAATAGTTATTTAAGATATAACTAAGAAATTTTATCAATAATTATATAATAAAATAAAATGTGAAATATAAAATAAAATGATCATTTTTGTTGTAGTTTTTCGGTGCTTGAGTAGTTTCTTTGTGATATTTGGTAGCTCTTTATTTGCCTCTTCATATTTTTTTTACTACATTCTAATATTTTTAGCTCATGCGTGAGTCTGTTATAGCTCTTTATCTCCTGAATCACATGATTTTTAAAGCCTCTAGTTTTGGAGGTCTTTGGTATAGCAATGGTTTTGTTTCTAGTATTGCTTCCCGATTGGGTGTATTTGGTTTTCAAGTCGTCATAATGATATAGCAGTGACTCCAATGTGTAAGTCTCGCGGATGTTTAGAGGTTCCATCAAATCAGCATTATTTCGTGCAATTATCTTCCATAGTCTGTGCTGGACCCTCTCAATAGAGTCCATTACATTTCCGTATGCTCCACCCCATGCTATTATACCGTAATGAGCTATACTTCCAAAAAGTGCATGGTACATCATTACCAGAATTTTTTTATGAGCGAAATGCGATAGTCTCCAGACAACGTAGAGCAAATGTCTGGTTTTTTTGATAATGTGGTCTATTTGAAAATTCCACCTGAGATGACTATCAAAGATAACCCCTAAGTACTTTGTACTCTGTACTCTCTTTATTTCCATACCGGTAATGGTAATTGTGAACTCTGTCGGAATGCTGACTTGATAAGCCCCAAAAGGGATGAACACAGTTTTTTCTACATTCAAAGTTAATTTGTTATGTTTGAGCCAGTCTCCAATTTCATCTGAATGATTCACCGTTTTGAGTCTTGCTTGCTCCCAAGTTGAGTCGGTGCTAATTATCGAAGTATCATCAGCAAAAGAAACAATAAATCCTTGTGGCAATTCATCGAAAATATCATTTATGTATACAACAAAAAGCAGTGGCCCTAAAATTGAACCTTGCGGCACTCCCATTTCAACCTTTGTTTCTTTGCTTTTGGTGCTATTTAAATTTACAACCTGCGTTCTATCTGTCAGATAGCTTTTAATAATGTCTAATGCCTTTCCCGTAATACCGTATCTGTATAATTTCCTGAACAAAATTTCAAAGTTTACCGTGTCGAAAGCCTTTACCAAATCCAGGAAAGTGACAATGGTGGCATTCGTTTTGTCTATATTTTGATAGAGTGTATTTGTGACGAAAGCCAGCGCATCTTTTGTGTCCTTGCCTTGTCTAAAACCGTATTGCATGCTAGCGATCAATTCATTTTCCTTGATGAAGTTGGAAAGTCTTTTGTGCAACAACTTTTCGAAAACCTTGGCAATATTAGACAGAAGTGAGATTGGTCTATAGTTTTGCACAAGATGTTTATACCCAGCCTTATGTATGGGGATGATTTCAGCTTTTTTGAGTGCTTTCGGCCAGACAGAACGCAGAATACACAAGTTAAAAATGTGCTCTAGCGGTTGGCTTATGTACCAGGATATGTATTGCAAAACAGTAATTTTTATGCGATCTACGCCCACTGCCCTAGGCATCAGGGTATGGATGATGTTGAAAATTTCTCCACAACTTGTGGGTTTTATATAAGCTGTTTTCGAGTTGTATTTAGGCATTCTGACCTAATTTTCTGGTGCTACTATTTTTTTCGCAAGGGATGTTCCCACCGTACTGAAAAAATTGTTGAAACTATTAGCCATTTCTTTTTCTGACCCTACTTTTACCCCGTTTACATTCAAAAAATCAATATTTTTCTTTCGTTTCTTACTGCCATTTATTTTTGTATTGATGAATTTCCATAGTTTTTTATTGTCCCCTAATTTAGCGTACAGCTCTTGGTTGTCGTGGGAGTTCTTTGCAGTTTGTATAATTTTTTTCAACCTTTTTTCATAATTTGTATATTGTAATTTCAAATCTATATTCTCTGGTTCGTCTTTCCATAATTTATATAGTTTTATTTTGTTTTGAGTAGATTGTATTATTGCTGGAGTGATCCAACTTTTTCTAGGTTTTAGTTTATTTCCCTTTTTTTTTAAACTAGATTCTCAAATGACTGTTTGAATTAACGAAATCAAATGGTGAGTAGCCATATTTGGATCAGGGATGTTCATTATTTCACGCCAATTTGTCTTTTCACAAGTGACTTTCAACTTTTTATAGTTAATACATTCAGTTTCCCTGCTTTCTTCCTGAACTTCCTCGTTCCC
Organism: Neodiprion pinetum; assembly: GCF_021155775.2. Classification (NCBI taxonomy): domain Eukaryota; kingdom Metazoa; phylum Arthropoda; class Insecta; order Hymenoptera; family Diprionidae; genus Neodiprion; species Neodiprion pinetum. The sequence goes on from NC_060235.2 coordinate 12,339,390, forward strand.
GAGTTGCAAGAGCAGAGGATAGTGGTCTGGGTATGGGGTAGTTAGTTTTAGAGATCTCATGAACGTTTTTTGCGTTTTGACGAAAATATCATCGATACATGACCCCTTATTTGGATCACAGCTACTGGGCTTTGTTATTTTGTTGAAGCATGGCGTATACCCATTTTCTAAGTAATTGTTGAGGTAATTTTCTGTGTCTATGTCATCCAATTTTAGAATGTCGATATTAAAATTACCTAGGATTATGTGATTTTTATTTTTTGCATGCATTTTTAAAAATTGTTTCATTACATTAACGAAAAAACTTTTGTCACAGTCCTGACATCTATATGTCGCATCACGATATTGTGTCTTTGTTATATTTTGATCGCCGGTTGTATGACGTTGATGGAACTTGTTTTGGTTGAATTTGTTTTGTTCTTGTTTAACTTGGTTACTTCTTTCAGAATAATTTTCAAACGATTGGAATAAAGTTGTGTTGTTCCGTGCCCCTGCGGTTTACAATTAAATAAATTGTGTTATACTCTTTATTTTACTCTGTATATCTGACATCAGAAGTGGGATAAAGAACGTTTAAGCGTGTAGAAGTATTAAAAAACTCAGTAAATTTTCGAGATAGAGATGGAAAACGAGGAAGATTTCAGTGTGGCAGAAGATGTAGAAGAAAGTGTGAGGAGAAGTGCAAAGAGTGACACAGGCATAGTAGAAGCTTCTCGAAAACGAAAAAGAAATCACCGATCCCCGGCGTTATCAGAATCTGAACATTCCGATGATTTGCGAAGAAGGAAGCACGGAAGACGTAGGCACAGAAAACGTCAGGCAAGATTGGAGGAGGAAAATCTGCGACTGCTTGCACTGCTTTCCAGACGAGAACGTGTTCCGATGGATCTCATCAAATTTGATCCGAAAACGACTGACGCGACTGGTTGGGTGAAAATGGTTGACGAGTGGATTCGCCGTTATAATCCTGATGATTATGAAATTGTCCAGCATTTGGCGAAAGCATTTAAAGACGAAGCGGCACAGTGGTTCACTGGTATGGATCCCTCAGGAAAAAGCTGGGTAGAAATACTTTCTGAGTTTTCAAGTGCGTATGCGAAAAATAAGAACGTTGCGTCGGAGCTGCACACGATTTGGATGGAAGACGCAGAGTTTACACTTGAAAATTTTATGAAGAAAGCGAGAAAATTAAAAGCGTGGCTCAACGAGAGAAAAACGGTAGACGAGACTGCAGCTCAACTTACGGGATTATCCTATTCGGCGCAAAATAGATTCGTTCGCAACATCTTTGTGCGAGAATCTCCTAAAAGCCTACAAGAAGCGATGACGTACCTTGATGGACGAACGACCGACTTCCATCAACCGCGTGCATCCTCCAGAGCCCCTGGTCCACATACTAAGACTTTGGCGCCGCGAGATGGTAAGTCGCACCGTTTTGACATCGAGTGCTACAATTGTGGAAGAAAAGGACATCGGAAGGCCGAATGTCGATCAGCTCTGCAGACACAGCGTGGCAGTTACTCACGGGTCATCAAGGAACTGGACGGTGGAGGTTTGGGGTCAAAGAAGCCGATAACCTGCTACAACTGTAAGGAAGAGGGACACATTGCCCCGAGTTGCCCTAAGAAGAACGAGAAGGTAGTGAGGCTTTGTCATTCTACCTCCACTGAGAATACTCTGAAGCTTGCTGACGGTAAGGTGTTGACGTTCATCTTTGACTCTGGTTCGGACTGTTCTCTTGTAACAGAGAGTTTGGCGGAGAGGTTGCCTGGTAAAAGACAAGTCGTTTGTATGCGTTTGAGGGGCTTAGGAAATGGGTATGTGGATTGCCGTGAGATGATCTCAGTGTGTGCAGAGTTGAATAGAATCAATGTTGAAATTGATTTATATGTAGTTCCGGACGAAAGTTTGTCCACAAAAATAATTCTGGGTAAAGAATTGTTAGCAAATGGTATCTCAGTCACATTAGATGGAACTATAGTTAAATTTGCAAAATTACACAAGTTTGTTGGTGCGTGTGTTGCAACTACTAATTTTGATACTGTAGATTGCGATGTGGAAGAGATGAGAGAATCACTTTTGAAATTGTTAAGACTGCACGCGGAACATATGAGTGTTGATACTCCTAGGATTCGTGTAACATCTGGCAGCTTTGAGATTAGACTGAAAGATGAAAATAAAATTGTACAGCGAAGACCTTATAAGCTAGGAATTTTAGAGCGTGAGAGTGTTAGACATATGGTAAATAAAATGCTTGAGGCAGGAATCGTTCGAGAAAGCAGGAGTCCGTTTTCTAGTCCAATTATCTTAGTGAAGAAAAAGGATGGATCAGATAGATTGTGTGTGGATTTTCGGGAGTTAAACGCCAATACAGTAGCAGATCGTTATCCGCTACCGTTGATTCAAGATCAATTAGATCGACTGTGCGGTGCGTACTATTTCTCGTCATTAGATATGACGGCAGGCTTTCATCAGATACCTGTAAAAGAAAATTCAATAGAAAAGCTTGCTTTTATTACACCGGACGGACAGTTTGAATATTTAACAATGCCATTCGGGCTAATGAATGCACCTGCCGTATATCAGAGAGCAATCAATAACGCTTTGGGTGAATTGAGATATTCTTTTGCGATTGTTTATTTGGATGATGTTCTTATACCCGGTAGAACTGCACAGGAAGCTTTGGATAGGTTGGCAGTCGTGATGGCAAAACTTGCGGAGAAAGGATTTTCATTCAATTTAAAAAAATGTAAATTTTTGAAAACAAAAATTGATTATCTGGGGTACACTGTGTCACATGGAGAGTTGAGGCCCAACCTTCGAAAAATCGAAGCCCTGGTGCAATCACCTATTCCTAAGACACGGACCCAGGTAAGGCAATTGTTAGGGTTAGCATCCTATTTTCGTAGATTTATACCGAGATTTTCACAAGTGGCTGCTCCTTTATACAAACTTACAGCAGGTAGTTCCAAAACGATTACATGGACAGACGAACACACTGACGCCAGGGCCAAGCTTGTCAGTTATTTAACATCAGAACCGTTACTGAGAATTTTCGACCCTAATCTTCCAATCGAACTACATACCGATGCTAGTGCTCTCGGGTATGGTGCCGTATTGTTACAATGTGTTGAAAAAGAAAATTATCCCGTCGCTTATTATAGCAAACGTACCATAGACGCTGAAACTCGTTACCATTCTTACGAACTTGAGACTCTTGCAGTTGTTAACGCAATAAAACATTTTAGACAATATTTAGTAGGACGTAAATTTTTAGTTGTGACTGACTGTAATTCGCTTAAAGCCGCAAGCCTTAAAAAAGATCTTACTCCACGAGTTTATCGCTGGTGGGCATATTTGCAGTCATTTGAATTCGAAATAGAATATCGCGCGGGTGAACGAATGAAGCATGCGGACTTTTTGTCAAGAAATCCAGTTTAAAAAAAAGTGTACTCAAAATAGTTAAGAAAGATTTGAATAAAATAATTGAATCAGCTGATGACTGGTTGATGGTAGCTCAGCAGAAAGATGACGAAATAAAAACTTTGTACCGTGAGGTAATAGAAGGATCAGAGAGAGCAAAAACATATTCAATTAGAGACAAAATTTTGATGCGGACGATAAACAGAAAATCGAAACAGATAACGTTACCTGTAGTGCCGAGACTGATGGTGTGGTCACTGATACATCACGTACATGAGAATATCTGCCATTTGGGCTGGGAAAAAACTTTAGATAAGTTGTACGAGCTGTATTGGTTTCCTCAAATGTCAAAGCGTGTTAAGAGATTCGTTGAAAATTGTATTTTGTGCCAAACTTGTAAATCAGTTTCAAGACCGACACAAGCTCAGCTGCATCCTATAGAAAAACAAGATATTTCGTGGTATACGATCCACATAGATATATCCGGAAAATTATCAGGTCCTTCTGACAAGACAGAGCATGTTTTTGTAATTATATATGGATTTACGAAATTTGTTACGCTAAATTTGATAAGTTGTTTGGATACAGAAACAGCAATCAATCAGTTGGAAAAACATTCGTTTATTTTTGGAGCTCCGAGACGAATCATTTGTGACCAAGGTTCAGGATTTACAAATACACGGTTTAATAAATACAGCGATGAAAAGAATATTGTGGTTCACTTCATAGCTTCAGGAACGCCTAGAGCTAATGGTCAAGTTGAAAGAGTTATGTCAACCATCAGGAATATGTTATCAGTATGCAAAGCTCAGGGGAAACAATGGCAGTCCGAGTTGGGTAAAGTACAGCTTGCAATAAATTCAACTGTTCAGAAAACGTTATGAAAAAGTCCCGCTGAAATTTTATTTGGCACAAAAATAAATTCAATAAATATAGGACGTGTGAAGCATAGGTGTGTAAAGACTGACAATGTAAATTTAACACAGCTCAGGTCAGAGGCTACAAGTAGCATTACAGCAAAAGCCATAAAAGACAAAGAACGGTTTGATAAAAAGAATAAACCAGTTAAACCATTTAAAATTGGGGATTTTGTTATGGTTAGAAACAACGATAGAATTAAGACAAAGTTAGATGCAAAATATCGCGGTCCTTTGGAAGTTGTCATGGAGCTTCCGAATGATAGGTATTTAGTTAAAAAAAAAATGAGCCGTCACGGGACGCCTGGCAGATGTGAAACATCGACATTATTTTGTAAAATTAAAATTAATTATAATTAATAATCAATTTAAAAAAATTAAAATTAATTAAAATTAATAATCAATTGAAAAAAAAAAAACACACCAAATATACGCGTGCTTAATGCACAGATAAATGCACACTTTAATTATAAAAATATAATTAACTTACTGATGACTTGATAGTGTGTCATCGGGTGATTTTGCTTTTTTTGCAGGAGGCTGATCACTTTCACTCTCTAAATTATTACTGTCAGACATTTTATTATCAGAATAATTTGTTTTCAAGTAAAACACAGGTTATGTGTACTGTAGTAAACAAAAACAAAACACTGTATGCACTCCGGGAGTATACAATGCACAGTCGATTGCGCACGGCGACGCGTCGCCACACCGTACTACCATCATATAGCGTGGCGACGCGTCGCCACGGCTTGCGTCGCCACGCCAGAAATCTGTTTTACGTGCGGCTATAGATGTTTCACATCAAAAATAGGCTCTTCTGGATTTAGAGGTCGTAATAGCGTTAAGGTGTCTCACGATAAACTGATCGCAGCTCCTGGATATGGCGCGAGTCAGGACAGCTGTGTCGCAGAAGGTGAAGAAGGTAAGAACAAAGTTCCGAAGTGACTTGTTTGTTTTAAAGAGAAAAAAAAATGTTGTAGTGCACAAAGTCATGAGTGCAAACATGTTTTGCTGAGATGAACCATGAACCCTTGTGGGTTAATACAATCGGTTGTTGAAAACAAATGTAGCGATAATTTGCAGAAACATGATTCTGGTTGAGCCGGATTTGGAAGTAGAAATCCGAAGAGAGCAGGGGACTCTGTTAATTGGTTTAGCCGGATTTACTTAAAGAAATCCGAAGAGAGCATGAGACTCTGTTGGCTATCGCTGTTTCATTTCGAGAGTGCGACTTTGGCTTTCAAGGCTCGCTGGACTTGATCACCCAGAATCCTTGAACCCAAAGCCTTGATGTAACTTGAGAATGATTCGGCAAGTCACAATAGTCAGAACATGTACGGATGCGTAAGGCATGCCTGCAGAGCTATTGTGAATGAAAACAATAGTTAGAACATGTAGGGATGCGTAAGGCATGCCTGCAGAGCTATTGTGGATAAAGACAATAGTTAGAACATGTACGGATGCGTGACGCATGCCTGCAGAGCTATTGTGGATGAAGGCAATAGTTAGAACGTGTACGGATGCATAAGGCATGCCTGCAGAGCTATTGGTGCCTTGGATAAGGAATTTGAGAGAAGTCGTGAAACAAATAAAGCAAAGCACATGGTTGCACACATGATGTAGAGATAACAAGGGATTTGACTGAGCAAGGATGCCAGGCTTGTATGATCAGGAAAGCCGAACGAGATTCAATGAAGGTTTCTTCGATGTTTTTTGTTTCAGAAATAAATTAGAAGAATGAAAAAACTGGCACTCGAGACGCGTGCTAGTCAGTATGGCCGTGTCGCATCACGATATTGTGTCTTTGTTATATTTTGAGCACCGGTTGTATGACGTTGATGGAACTTGTTTTGGTTGAATTTGTTTTGTTCTTGTTTAACTTGGTTACTTCTTTCAGAATAATTTTCAAACGATTGAAATAAAGTTGTGTTGTTCCGTGCCTCTGCGGTTTACAATTAAATAAATTGTGTTATACTCTTTATTTTACTCTGTATATCTGACATATATATACCTGATACCTTGACCTTTCTTTTGTTCACTACTATAGTAGTTGTTATTATTTTCAAATTTTCAAACACTTCTACTATACTTTCCTGCTGCAGCTCCGTTTTTTACGTACATAACCACTCCATCTGACTTGTTTATCAGACCATAGTTATCGTACAAGTTATACCCTTGTGACGTTGCACCTAGAGTGCAAGTCACAACAAACCCCAAACCCGCGGGGAAGAGCCGAACGGGTGAGCCCTGTCCCGTCGGGAAAGACCCGAACATCACCGAAGCCCCCCCGACGCTCGGCAGAGCCGAGCGCCAGATTCAGTACGATCACGGCCGTGACAGAATCGAGACCAAAAACAGCCTAGGCTACGAGCGAAAGAGGGAGAGAAAGAAAGAACGAGAGAAACCACCACACTCACACCGACACACCCCGCTACACACACGCCGACGACTCCAGGAACCAACGAGACCCAACCACACTCCACCACACCTCGAGACACCCACACACACACGCCGACGACACCAGGTTAGCCTGCATTCTACAGCCGATCTGCTCCTCCCCTCGCAATACCGACCCTTTCTACCTCACACTCCACGTCACGCTACACCACCCCATCCCCTCGCAATACCAACCCTCCCGACTTCACATTCCCCGGCACCTCACCCACTCTTCCCCCCCCCCCCCCCCCCCCGCGCGCGTACCTGTAAGTAAGTATTAAGAAACGCTAAGGGCTGAGGCGTGATCAGCCCCCGTTCGAGTCTACAACCCTTTGTATTTTTCTTAGTTTAAGTCGACCCCTTTTGCTCAAATATACACACCAAGTTTTACCTTTTACATCCGCCCCGTCTCTAATTGTCTCTCTCACCCCCCACATTATTCGTGCGGACTCAAAACCCGTCACAAATTGGCGCCCAACGTAAATTACCCACATTTTTACCCCAAATCCAAACAATTAAGAGACAAAACATAGGAATAAACGCTAACAAAGTACACATAGACTCACGAAACAAAACTACACAGTCACGAAAATTCAAATAAAGACAGTTGAACACACACACTACCAAACACGATACACACAATGGCAGACCAAGGACACAGGGAACCGCAAGGCCTAGCGCGCGAACACATGGACATACACACACCCGAACGCAACCAAAACAACTCGACACAGAGCGAGCCGCGCGCGACACGAGATCAACAAACACCGACCCAACGGCAGGAAATAAATAGACGATGCACGATAAATTCACCAAACACAATAAATATAATCGATGCAGCTATCATAGAGAATACACACAATTTACACAGTACACAAATTCAACACCAAGAAAGCCCAGAACCAACAAATCCCACACAAACATACAATACAATCCCAACACCTACACACACGCAAACTAACACGGTAACCACCAATCAAACGAACCGACACTTCACAGGAACAGACACATTTTTAGCCACCAACACACGTAACACACGACTTATGCAAAACCTAATAGACCTCGAAGCATCACCAAGCGACAGAAACGTATACGAAGATCCACACATATACAGCACACAGTCAATACACCCCACAAACACAAACCACACATCAAACCCAAACAATACATACTGGAATCAGCCAGCAATGGCAATGAAAACAATACAAACATGGAACATAAAATACTCAGGAAACACAAACGAAGACATAGATGAATTTTTACAAAATCTCCGCGACTACCAAACGGGTTATGAAATACACGACACACAATTAATCAACAACCTCAGCCCAATACTCGAAGGTGACGCAAAAAACTGGTACAGATTAAATAGAGGCAAATGGCAAACACTGGAAGAATTCGAAAGAGACATTACACACGCATTTCAAGACATACAACATAGGGACAGGCTGGAACAAAAAATCAGAAATTACGTACAAGGACCAACACAAAAAATCACACAATTCCTAATACAATTTAGAACACTACTATCACAACTAAAACCACCATACCACCCACAAACACAATTAGACCTGGCATACAGAAACATGAAAATAGAATACAAGGCATACATAAAACCATACGATTTCGCGAACTTCGACCAACTGGAAATAGCCGCAAAAGAATGGGAAGCAAATATCGAATGGGAAAACACGAGACAAACAATATTAAACAACTACACACACCCGCGAGAAACCTACACACACCAAAAACACCACACACAATACATCCCATACAAGTACACACAAACACAACCCCGCCCAGCAATACTCCCAACACCAAATATACCACCGGCACTCACAGACAACAGACGACGAAACCAAACAAACCAAAACACGCAACAGACTCGATACCCCGCAATCACGTATAACTCACCACACTACACTCAGCAACAAACACAAACGAATCCAAACACAGGCACAACACCACGCAGATGCTTTAACTGCAACCAACCCGGACACTTCAGATGGCAATGCACACAGGCACAGAACCAGGGAAACGAGTAAGGGTTGACCCAGCAAGGGTGGAGGGCAACCCCACAAACAACACAAACACACCCGAAACAGTAGCACCTACGACAGATAACAACAGAACGGAAAGTAGATTCCACATCAGAATCGAAATACACGGTCACGAATTTAACGCACTAATAGACACAGGCGCAACACACTCATACCTAGGCGCAGAAGTAATACAAATACTACACAACACAGACACACAAATAAACAACACACCCGACAGAACAGCTACAATGGGAAACGGAACACAGGTGACGATAGAAGGAGCAGTAACACTCCCAATACGCCTCGGCAACATAACAAAAAAAATTAATTTCGGATTAATATCAAACTTAGGCTCGCAAGGTATCATTGGGAACAGCGACTTAATAAGATTTGGAATACTATTAAATTATGGAAAAAACACATGGTCACTGATAGACGACCCACAGACACACTACCACATGCAAACTAGACCACAAGAACTACCAACACCACTCAAAGAATACATACAAACACATTAAACACGAGAAACACGGCACCAATCAACACAAACACACACAAAACAAGCAAAAGCAGCAGAAAAATTAGAAGCAACGAAACAACAAACGAACCCGAAAACAACAGAAAGACACGAAAACACAAAAAAAACAACCATGAAACAAAAACCACTAACACCAACACTACCCAGCACAAAGACACCACCGGAAAACACCCCCCAAAAAGACAACCCACAGAACACACAAATCACAAATCAAAAAACCATACCCACAAACGCACGAACAACAGACGACACACAAACCGACAAAGAAACCGAACCACAGATATGCGCAGGAATACAAGAACTCACACAATCACAACACACACAACTACAGACGACAATACAGCAGAAAATCTCAACACTACCAGGCCAACTCGGGCTAACACACCTAATTAAACACAAAATAGACACACAAGGACACACACCCATAAAACAAAGATACTATATGGTATCACCAAAAATTAGAGAAGCCATCCACACAGAAATAGGCAAAATGCTAAGAGAAGACGTGATAGAACCATCAGAAAGCGAATGGTCGAGCCCAATTGTTATGATAAAAAAACCAAATAACACATATCGCTTCTGTCTAGACTTTAGGAAGGTTAACTCAGTATCAAAAAAAGACGCATACCCACTACCATACATGACAGCAATATTAGAAAAACTACGGACAGCACAGTACATATCAAAAATCGACTTAAGCCAAGCATACTTCCAAATACCACTCGACGAAGACAGTAAACACATAACAGCCTTTACAGTCCCGGGAATGGGCTTATTTCAATTTAAAAGAATGCCATACGGACTGACAGGCGCACCGGCGACATTCCAAAGACTACTAGACAGACTCATAGGCCCAGAATGCGAACCATATGCATTCGCATACTTAGACGACATAATAATAGTAACACAAACATTCGACGAACACTTACAAAGACTAGAACAAATACTCAAAAGAATTACAGACGCGGGACTAACAATAAACCCAGAGAAGTGCGAATTCGGATGCGCACAAGTCAAATATCTCGGATACATAGTAGACAGACACGGACTACACATAGACCCCGACAAAACACAACCCATAGAAAACTACCCAAACCCAAAAACAATAAAACAACTACGGAGACTAATTGGCATGGCATCATGGTACAGACGCTTCATACCTAACTTCGCACACATTACAGAACCACTAACACGACTACTGAAAAAAGACCAGAAATGGCACTGGGGGGAAGAACAAGAAAACGCAATGAACACAATCAAACACGCACTCACATCACCACCCACACTCGCATGCCCAGATTACACACAAACATTCACACTACAAACAGACGCTAGCGGAACAGGGATAGGTGCCGTACTAACACAATCTCTCGATGACGAAGAGCATGTCATAGCCTACGCTAGCCGTGCGCTAAGCGAGGCAGAACGTAAATACTCGACAACTGAGAGAGAATGTTTGGCGGTACTCTGGTCCATAAAAAAATTCAGACCATACGTGGAAGGATACCATTTTAAAGTCATTACAGATCACCACGCACTGAAGTGGCTTAGACAATTGAAAAACCCCACAGGCCGACTTGCACGATGGGCACTAGAACTATTAGAATACGACTTTGACATTACACACAGAAAAGGTACAATGCACGACGTGCCAGACGCACTTTCAAGACGACACGAAGACGAAGAACACATAGACACAATAGAAGACACGACAGACAAGTGGTACACATACAAAAAAACACAAGTACAAACACGCCCAGAGAAAAACGAGTCGTGGCGAATCAGAAACAATCAACTATACTTCCACCGCCCTAACCCCCTACACTCAAACCTCCTACCAGACACAAACCCATGGAAACTAGTCACACCCAAAGACAAAATAACACACATACTACACGAAAACCATGACGTAACACAAGCAGGACACTTAGGGATCGAAAAAACATACCAACGAGTAGCAAAAAATTATTATTGGCCAGGGATGTACAGAGACACAGTAAACTACATAAAAAAATGTGACACATGCCAAAGAACAAAAACAATACAAGCGCGACCGGCAGGACTAATGGGCATGAGAATTATCGAAGAACCGTGGACAGTAGTAGCCTCCGACATCATGGGCCCACTCCCACGATCAAAAAAAGGAAACCAATACATCATAGTGTTCGAAGACCTATACACTAAATGGGTGGAAATCATACCGACACGCAAAGCAAACGCCAAAACAGTAGAACAGACATTCCACTCACACGTAATATCACGATGGGGTACACCACGCATACTACTGACAGACAACGGCACACCATACATAAACAAACTCATACGCGAACTGACACAAAAATTCAACATAAGACACGCAACAATCCCCCCATACCACGCACAAGCCAACCCGGTAGAGCGAGTCAACAGAACCGCTAAAACAATGATCCAAGCCTACGTAAACAACGACCACACAGAATGGGACATACACTTACAAGACTTACAATTTGCAATCAATACATGTACACACACATCAACTAAACACACACCAGCCTTTTTAAACCTAGAAAGGGAATTAAATCCCACACAATGTCTAAGAAATCAGTTAGAGAACCACGACGAAGTAGAATTACAAGACACAGACAGATGGACAGACCACTTGAGACGACTACAAATACTTAGAGACGAAGTACAGAGGCACTTGATAGAAGCAAACGAAAAACAAGCACACTACTACAACCTACGAAGACGAGACATTCAATTCAAGGAAGGAGACAGAGTACTAAAAAAGAACCACACACTCTCATCCGGACCAGAACGAACGACAGCTAAGTTAAATAAAAAATTCATAGGCCCATACATAATCACTAGAAAAGTCTCACCCACAATATACGAATTAACAACAGAGAGCGGTAGAAATATAGGAAAATGTCATATAGAAGACCTAAAATTATATACATAATCAAATAACACACCCCAAAAATAAACTAACATGTGTATTCACTCCACAGAAACACAACATGGAAAATCAGCGAACAAAAATACCGGGCCCTGATGACGCTGCGACTGACGAGACCGACGACAACGACGACACAAACAGAAAAAACACCACTATTACAAACACCAGGACAGGCCCCACACCCACACAAATACGGACGCGACGGCACACACCAGACGGAGACCCGACGAACCCTACTACCGACACCCCCCACATACAGAAAGGTAATACAGACCACCACGACGACAACACACTTAACAACCACTGCACCCACAGCCACACAGAGACACTCACAAACACACACAACGATGACCACACACACAATTACACCCTCCGGACCAAGGCAATGCCCGAAATGCAACGGGCTGGTCCGGGGCACCAAATACACAGAACACATACAAACATGCACACAAACTAACACAGACACACCACACCCACCACAAATTATCACACACCCACAAACAGTTACCCACACCACACGAACCACGGCCACACACACGACTACACACCCACCCACCAAGAAACAAACACCCCATACAACCACACGCCCCACACCCACACCAACACCACGGTACACACCACCCCCTTAATGGGCACACACCAGATTCGCGAGACCACAAACAACAGAAGACAGAATCTTACAGACATTCGCCAACATGGACAGACACACAGAATCGACACAGACAAAACAAACATGCAAACAACACACAGGACCACACCCCGAGATAATAGCCATAATTGCAAGTTTAGAACCAGCAAGCACCCTATACGACGAATTACGAGCACAAAAAGAAAGATACATGACCAGACGGGCACACGAACGCACAAACACTGACGAAACAGAAGCCAGCACCTCAACACACCAACCACACACCACACATCAAACAGCACCACACAAAACACAACCCCCAAACACACCAGACACCGACAGCGACACAGACTCCAGCACCTCCACCGCAGAAACAGTAATACACATCGAAACCACACACACAAGCACGCTACAGACACAAACGACGGACAACGACACAAACAGTAACACCGAAACCACCTCACTCACGGACACAATCGAACGTACACAAACACCCCAACCAACCACACACACCACACGGGACTCAAAACGATACAAAAAACGAAAATCAATACGCAAACAAAAAAAAGAACAAAACAGAAAACACTAGACAAACTGACAACACCAAACCAACGGACGAACAACGACAGACGGAGGCCAAAGAAACAGAACACAACCCAAAAAGACAGAAGAGAAAGGAGAAGCAACCACGAGCCACGAGGTACAAAGAACAACGCAAAAACTCACCAAGACCCACACCGACGAGAGCCACCGAACCAAAAACAAAAATTCAAGTACAAAATAATATAAGAATAGAATAAGTTTGTATAAGAAGAAAAACATGATTTTGATTAAGACACAAGAGACTAAGTAGAATAAGTAGATATAAGACAACCCACAACCCACACCAAACACACACCCCGCAAATACAACCCAACCTACATCCCTTAACCCCGACAGATCGGAGCAGACAACACAGAAACAACAAAAATAACAAAAGGAGAATACACAGACGAAAGGACCACAAAATCCGTCACCGAAACCGGCTCACCCTATAGGCTTCGCCCCGCGTGGGGAGGGGGGAGTTGTGACGTTGCACCTAGAGTGCAAGTCACAACAAACCCCAAACCCGCGGGGAAGAGCCGAACGGGTGAGCCCTGTCCCGTCGGGAAAGACCCGAACATCACCGAAGCCCCCCCGACGCTCGGCAGAGCCGAGCGCCAGATTCAGTACGATCACGGCCGTGACAGAATCGAGACCAAAACCAGCCTAGGCTACGAGCGAAAGAGGGAGAGAAAGAAAGAACGAGAGAAACCACCACACTCACACCGACACACCCCGCTACACACACGCCGACGACTCCAGGAACCAACGAGACCCAACCACACTCCACCACACCTCGAGACACCCACACACACACGCCGACGACACCAGGTTAGCCTGCATTCTACAGCCGATCTGCTCCTCCCCTCGCAATACCGACCCTTTCTACCTCACACTCCACGTCACGCTACACCACCCCATCCCCTCGCAATACCAACCCTCCCGACTTCACATTCCCCGGCACCTCACCCACTCTTCCCCCCCCCCCCCCCCCCCGCGCGCGTACCTGTAAGTTAGTATTAAGAAACGCTAAGGGCTGAGGCGTGATCAGCCCCCGTTCGAGTCTACAACCCTTTGTATTTTTCTTAGTTTAAGTCGACCCCTTTTGCTCAAATATACACACCAAGTTTTACCTTTTACATCCGCCCCGTCTCTAATTGTCTCTCTCACCCCCCACATTATTCGTGCGGACTCAAAACCCGTCACACCCTTTCAGGTTATTACTATCAACATGTGGTAAATTCCAAGACTCGGTGCAAACTATTATATCAGGCTTGGTTTTGACACTCTCAAAAAAAGTCTCTAATAGTTCTGAATTGCATTTCAAGCTTTTTATGTTCAATAACAAGAATATGATGTTATTTTTATTTCTAAGGCATTTGTTGAGTGTGTATAAATCAGGAATTTCTTCTTTTAATGTTGTGCCTGTGTATTCTTCACTATTCGTTTCATCTTCTGTTGTGTGATAGTCCCTGCCGGTGACAAAATTTCCTTCTGCTACGCTACTTCTGATATTTACGTTGCTCGCGCCTTCTGGTGACGTATCGCTGCTGGAGAAGCTGCTTGGCTCGCCCTCTTACGTTTGTCTGGTCCTGTTGTCGATATATCTCGGAATGTCGGGTTTAGTTGGGTAATCTGTGGTTCCAATATACTTTGAGATCTTATATCTCAGATATTCGCATTTACTAGTGTCTGTCGCCATGTGGTTGACGTCACAATGTTTTGAATATTTAGAGTTCCCGTAAATAGAGTTCGTACACTTCACAGTTTCCTGACCGCATGCACTAAATGCATGGTTTCCTGCACATTTCAAGCAAATTTCAAGTTCGCATTTTTTCCAGCTATGTCCGTACCTTCCGCATTTTATGCACGGTTTCATGTTGAGATCATCATAAGCCCTACAGCACTGGTGTCCCACATAGATCTTGTAATTGTTCTTCCTGATGAGAGTGTAGATTTCAGCCGTAACCTCAATTATTGCCGCTTTCTGCTTGTTTTTTGTTTTGTATGTGTCCACAACAGTGCATTTTGTTTCAAACGTACTAAAATTCCTCTCGTTGATGTCAAATTCTAGATCTTCCTTGTTCATGTAATTTTTGGTACGCACCAGTTTCATTCTTGGGTTTTTTAGCTTGTCTTGTTCAATTTCGAAGTTTGTTCCAATTTTTTCTATCAAAATATCTTGCATTTCTTGTGTATGCTTTTTAAATTGGCATTTAATAATGGTAGTGCCGTCTTTTCTATTGAAAACTCATTTCACTGGTAAGGCTGTTTCTTCACAAATAGTTTGAACAATTGTGTCGTAGGTTTGTCCATTCTTGTCTGATTGTTTGGCTTTTACTATGATATCAGGTACTTGTTGATTTATGCTTGTTTATTCAGTGAGTGTGCTTGCGTATGATTTTCCTGCTTTTTCTGTGTTTACTTCTTTCAATTCTTTCAGGAGTTTGCATTTTTCCTGTAACTCACAGTTCAACTGTTTCAGGAGAGGATTTTCAATTTTTAGAGCATATATCACGTCTTCGTCTTCTCCGAGGAGAGTTTTGTCATGCTTGCTAGTCTCACCTTTTGAAAGGCTACTGGAGATGTTTTCAAGCATTTCATTTTGTAGTTCCTTTTTCTCATGTAGTTTCACTTGCGCGATAATTGTTTTTGCATTTTCATTCAATGTTTTCCCACTCACTTTTGAGGTTAGATTCACATGTGCATGTTTCGAGCAGATTATTAAAAACTTCCCGACATGTCTTGTTTTTTCATCGTATTCAGAAATGTGATATGCATCTTCACAAATCACAGAGATCGCTATTTGATTTTTAACGCGTGGGTGACAAATTGAATAATCCGATTTATCAAGCGGTTTCTTACTTTGATGCGCCATGAGCACCATCCATATCTATACTCTACGAATAAAATAAATTGAATATTTATTCAAAAAAAAAGAAACGATTTTATCTGAATCATTTCCGCGTATTTCTTCAAAATAAGGCCACCAGTCATCCTCAGGAATCGGGAAAGATTGGAAGGAAAAAGGCTATGTCAAGTAACCTGAAAAAGTGCTCACAAAAACTGACACATAAGGTTAATATAATGTGAAAATCAAGCAATCGCTCATCAACCTTGAAAAATAATCGTGGCTTTATTCACATTATAAAATAAACCAAAGCCTATCCGACACAAAACTCGATTCCAAAGAAGAAGTTTCTAGGAAGAAACAAAACTCTTAGAAAAACAAAAGAGCATTTCAAAACAAACAACTTCTTATATTGAAAACATCAGTTCGTTGTTGTTCTCCGGCCGGCACGGACGCCGGCTGGGGCCTATCCCCCTTTCCATAAAACAATAATTTGGTCTGATAATTTATCGACCAACTTTGGCGACCTGAAACGGCAGCCGACTGTGAGCCCGAAGAAGGTACTTGACCAGGACTCGACACTAATTCGCACAATGAGA
Organism: Neodiprion pinetum; assembly: GCF_021155775.2. NCBI lineage: Eukaryota > Metazoa > Arthropoda > Insecta > Hymenoptera > Diprionidae > Neodiprion > Neodiprion pinetum. The sequence goes on from NC_060235.2 coordinate 12,356,347, forward strand.
TCTCAATGGTCTTCGGAGCTGCGCTGACATCTTACTCTTTCTCAATGACAACGAATGTAAGCTCTTCGAAAAGTTTATTATTTGAAGGAAATAATTCAATTCCAATTTGAAGGATCCGAAAAAGAGCAAACCCATCTTAAAATCACTCTCTCTTATTTATAGAGCAACGCTTGAAGCAAACATTAGGTTCGACGCAAAAAATCAAGCCGACCGAAACCCGACTTCGTCTAAGCGTCACCTCGCCTCGAACCTACAAAATGGAGACCAGCTACGCCAAATATTGATTGCAAGAAAATAACTTTTGAAACATAACCTCTCATAATCTTTGTGTTTTCTCAATGAAGAAAATCTATTTTATTTTTTTTTTTTTATGTCTTCCACTTAATTAAGTGTATTTATTAATAAAGCAAGTATAGGTTAACCTCCACATGTCAAGGAAGTACAAAAAAGAAAATCTTTAAAAACTTGGTCGGCCGTAGTTTCTGCATTAATAACCAAGACAGAAGCCGATAAATAAGAAAAGGTTTGTTTTACTAGCCAATCTTCATGAACCTCATAAATAGTTCTGAGTAGCTCTAAAGAAATGCTCGATTCCTCCTCATGAGAACGGGAACTAACTCGAGCAAAAAACGTTTCTGGGGACACTCGCAAATAAACAATCAAATCTATTCTGAGCTCAGACGAGCGAATGAGAAGATCGAAAATTTTCATCTATAAATGAGATTCGAAGTCGCAAAAATTACCTAACCTTCGACGAGCTTCATTTCCCTGACAGACAATAGAATAGGTTGGGAATGCCTGTCACGCATAACCAAAATGATTCAAAGAAAGAGTTCAACTCCAATGATGATTGTATATAAAAACGTCTGAAACTAGTTCCTCAAACCAGCCTCAGACGAAGAGTTAGTTTGAGAATTGAGGATTTTCTTCCCCAACCTCTATATCTCTTCTTCGCCAATTATAGGAATCTGAATGCGAGTTTTGTATCATTTCTCTACTATTCCTTTCAAGTAAAGAGCAATGATTGGCATCATGTCCAATTTTATGACAGAATAAACAAGGTACTACAGTTTGATCTGTCGTAACTGCGCCTCTAATTTCGAGTTTGTTACTCTGATTCTGAAGCGAACCACGATTTTCACGACCATAATACTTCTTATTATTTTTATTTCTGTAATTTTGAGGCTTTGACTCTTCCGAGTGCTCAAAACTTCGTCTTTCTGAGGTGTTTTTGGACACCTCGATCCGACGAAGCTTGTTTGTCCCAAAATATTGCTTTCGCATAGCCTCCACCTCAAGGGCTTTGGCCGTTGCCTCTTGCAGAGAAGTGAGACCCGATGTCCCAACGGCCATTTTAATTTCCGGACCACTAATTGCATTGAAAAAAGCTTGGGCTGCTAATAAGTTACTAGACGGCTCGTGGTCTGGCAAAGCTACACGAGAGAGCCGTTTAATATCCTGGCTAAGTGACGCGACGTCTTCGTCTCGTCCTTGTTTTCTGGTCTGTAATTGAGCTGTATACAGAATGTCCCTAAATTGGGGGAAACGGACCAGCTAGCGTGATACCTGACTCAAATCAGAGCGAGAATTTCTTTGCCGCAAGCTCGTCCGACGCATAGTTTTTGAATTATAAGCGATAGCGTTAGGCCAATCAGAGTGCACCATTTCATCTGGATTTGCCGCCACGGAAATTGCTGTTTTGTTCATCTCGGTGAATTATTATTATTCCTTTACGAATTAAATACCGGCACCTCCCCTCTCTCCCTGTTGTACCCCTTCTCGAGCGCTGACCTCGGTATTGTTGCCGCGGCACACGCTGCCGGCCGCACACCCACGGACGCACACTCGTGTGTGTGAAAATAAGCGAATGCCCAGCTACACAATACTACGAAACACATCTACGAGTGAATATAAAAATAAATCTCCAAATAAATCAGCGGATTTAAGATTTAATGTTATAAAACACTTCCAATCATCGATGTATGCATAAAACTGGAGATTTTAGATGATTAATATGCCGTTAGGGTTCATAATTAGTCATTCAATCAATCTGAATTATGCTTTCCGAACATTTTTTGTGTCTTTGCAACATAATTTTTCCAATAGTTTTAAATTCATCATTGACATCCGATTTTTCAATAATGGGAGGGAAAAGTAACTCGCTGAATTGACGTGTCAATAGGTTTGTAAATCAATTACGATTCACCTGAGTGAACACAAAATAACTGAATGAATGAGAATCCACTGAATCACTAAAAATGATAACTGAAATCATGAGAATTATTTAAGATATAACTGAATTAGGAAGAGTTGTAATAAGTCAAGTTACTTTGAATAACTTTAGATTCGTGCCAAAATTTTATGTTTAGAGAGAAAAATAATTAAATTCAAATAAAAAAGTAATTTTAAATCAGAAAAGAGAAAATTTCCAAATACCTGAATTCAAACGAAGCAACTTGAATTTAATAAATCTATCCGAATTTGAGGAAAAATAATTATTGTTATTTAGAATAGAAAAATGAAGTCGAATTACATGAATAAATTCAATTAATTCAACTCAAAAAAATATGGTGTCATTCAAACTCCCAGTTATTTCCTCGTCGATTTATTGTGGGTCTGGAGCCGCTTGTTTACTCACACAACCGATGCAATACAGTATTGATGTATGTGATTTAAGTATCAGTTACTCAAAATTTATCAAACTTAAAAATATTATGAATAAGACTATGAATTATCAAAATATCTCTTCTGATATTGAGACTACACGCAGAAATTTACCAAAATGATTAATTTTTACCAATTCAATCGAGCCGTGTCCGATTATTTCGTTTAAATCGATTAATCGATACATCGATTATTCTCAGATAAGTGGCCATCACTAGCATTGATCTCAACAATTTCAACGTTACTTGCCACTCCAGACCCACATTAAATCGACGAGGAAATAACTGGGAATTTGAATGACACCATATTTTTTTGAGTTGAATTAATTGAATTTATTCATGTGATTCGACTTCATTTTTCTATTCCAAATAATAATAATTATTTTTCCTTAAATTCGGATAGATTTATTAAATTCAGATTGCTTCATTTGAATTCAGGTATTTGGAAATTTTCTTCTTCGTGATTTAAAATTACTTTTCTATTTGAATTTAGTTATTTTTCTCTCTAAACATAAAATTTTGGCACGAATCTAAAGTTATCCAAGGTAAATTGACTTATTACAACTCTTCCTCATTCAGTTATATCTTAAATAATTCTCGTGATTTCAGTTATCATTTTTAGTGATTCAGTGAATTCTCATTTATTCAGTTATTTTGTGTTAACTCAGGTGAATCGTAATTGATTTACAAACCTATTGACACGTCAATTCAGCGAGTTACTTTTCCCTCGCATTATTGAAAAATCGGATGTCAATGATGAATTTAAAACTAGTGGAAAAATTATGTTGCAAAGACACAAAAAATGTTCGGAAAGCATAATTCAGATTGATTGAATGACTAATTATGAACCCTAACGGCATATTAATCATCTAAAATCTCCAGTTTTATGCATACATCGATGATTGGAAGTGTTTTATAACATTAAATCTTGAATCCGCTGATTTATTTGGAGATTCATTTTTATTTTCACTCGTAGATGTGTTTCGTAGTATTGTGTAGCTGGGCATTCGCTTATTTTCACACACACGAGTGTGCGTCCGTGGGTGTGCGGCCGGCAGCGTGTGCCGCGGCAACAATATCCTGGTCAGCGCTCGAGAAGGGGTACAACAGGGAGAGAGGGGAGGTGCCGATATTTAATTCGTAAACGAATAATAATAATTCACCCAGACGAACAAAACAGCAATTTCCGTGGTGGCAAATCCAGATGAAATGGTGCACTCTGATTGGCCTAACGCTATCGCTTATAATTCAAAAACTATGCGTCGGACGAGCTTGCGGCAAAGAAATTCTCGCTTGGATTTGAGTCAGGTATCACGCTGGCTGGTCCGTGTACCCCAATTTAGGGACATCCTGTATAATTTTGTCAGATGGTCATTTCCGTATCTTAATTTGAGCGCGGAGCTAAGTTTTTCATAATCGGAAATTTCTTTCTTAGACAATGCTGTTGAAACATTCAAAGTCGGCGTCCGAAGACAAGAGGCAAGGCTATGGGCCCTCATGACGGCGTCCCACTGATTATGTTTTGCTATTGTACTAAATTGACGCTCATACTCTGCCCATGGAATCTTTCCATCAAAAATTGGCGGTTTTAAAGGACAAAAGAGTTTCTCGTTAATCTGAGAAGCAACCCTAGGAAATCTCGAATTATTCAAATGACTTAAATGAGAATATCGAGGCTGAACCTAAGACAGAGGCTCGGAAAAACCAACCTCATTATCTACTCTTGCTCTACAAATTGGGGATTCATCTACCCCCCTAATAAAAGGCACAGACCTTGACTTACGAACATCCTGGGATCGTCCTGGATGTTGGACCTCCTGAGCAGCGGGAACGGGAACAGAAAAGGGAACAGGAGAGGGAAGCGGAGTAGCGACTCTGGAACCTCGAGGAGTTCCGGCCGGTTCTCCTGAGCCGTTCACTTGATGGACAGCCTGACGAGCTGCCACAGTCGTCCGGAACAGTTCATGAAGACTGGTTTCGGATCGTTCTTGAGCTTCTCTATCTAGCCTCCGCTGCTCCAACTGAGAGGAAGGTTCCCTTTCTCGTTATTTTCGTCGATTGACGAGTTCTTGCTTTCACTGCTTTTGTTGCTCTTGAAGTGACTGGACAAGTTGTTGTTGTTGTCGAACAGCGGCTTCTTGTTGTTGACTAGCCGCATCCAGAAGCTGCCGTTGATGTCGTTCGGCGGCTTCTTGTAGTTGGCTGATAATCTTTAGTAGATTGATCTGTGAGACTGAAACCATCGCGGGGACAGGTAAAGAGTCCACTGAAGGTGCACAAATTGTCTCGGGAACCCGCGGATTTTCCGTGATGGAAGGTTTTTCCCCGCCACTTTCCCGATGACGAGAACGTGTCATACGACTGTTGTTCATAGTTCATTTCACGCACTGAATTGACTTAATTAAAAAAAAACTCATGATCCCACATCTGACACCGAGGTAACGTTTTTGGACGTGACGGAAATAAATATGGATCCGTGAGTTTGATTATCAAGCCAAAATCAAAGGCGTAAATAAAACGTCGTAAAAAATCTTCAATTTCAAGATATGTGTTTCTCGTTTTAAGTCTGAAACAAGACTGTTTTTACAATAATGTTGGTTGACGCAGCAACCTTATTCATTTTAAAGACATAAGAGGTGTATATACGTCTTTTATCCATGATGACTACTGGATCATTCAAACGGGGGCAAAACGGGTGATTTCACCCTTTGTAACAATATAACCAATGACTTCCATCGACTCAATTATTTCCGATTTTAATTCGCAAATATCTCGGAAACGGTGCTAGATACGGCAAAATAGCAATAATTCAGGATCAGGAGCTAAACGATTTATTTTCATGAATATGATTGATATTTCCCAATGATTCAGTTATTTTCGACTCAAAATCGCAAATAACTCGAGAACGGTGATAGATACGGCAAAAATGGCAATAATTCGGGGTAGGAAGGTGGGGGAAATATTTTCAGTGGTATGATTGATAACTTCTAATAATTCGATCATTTTCGATCCGTAATCGCGAATATCTTAAGAACGGTGCTAGATACGGCTGGAGTAGCAATAATCCGGCGTCAAGAGGTAGAAAAAATATTTTCAGTAATACCATCCATGACTCCTGATAATTCAATTATTTTCGATTTGAGATCGCGATTAACTCAAGAACGGTGATAGATACGGCAAAAATAGCAATGATTCAGGGTCAGGAGCTGGAGGTTCATTTTAATGAATATGATCAATAACTTCCAACAATTTGATTATTTTTGACTTGAAATATCGAATAACTTGGGAACGGTGATAGATACGGCAAAAATAGCTCTGATTCAGGGTCAAGGGACATATTTTTGGTATTATGATTAATAACTCCTCATGATGTAATTATTTTCGATTCAAAATCACCAATATCTCAAGAACGGTGCTAGATACAACGAAAATAGCAATAATTCGGAGTCGGGAGGTGGGGCATATAGTTCCAAAGATAAAATCAATGACTCCCATCGACTCAATGACTTTTGATTTTGAATCGCAAATATCCCGAGAACGGTGCTTGATACGTCAAAAATAGCAAGAATTCGGAGTGAGGAGGTGGGAAAAACATTTTCAGAAATGTTATTTAACACTCCTATTGAATCAATGATTTTTAATTTGAGATCGCAAATAACTCGGGAACGGTGATAGACACGGCAAAAAATAGCAATTGTAATGTGAAGGGTAAGAATTCTCGACCTCGTAGATAACATATTGTTACAAAGGGTGAAATCACCCGTTTTGCCCCCTCTTTAATGATCTAGTAGTCAGCATAGATAAAAGACGTTTATAAACCTCTTATGTCTCTAAAAAGAATAAGGTTGCTGCGCCAACCAAGATTATTGTAAAAACAGTCTTTTTTCAGACTTTAAACGAGAAACACATATTACGCATTAAAAGCTTTTCACAATATTTTATTCACGCTCTTGATTTCTTTGACTTAATAAGTAAACTCGCGGATCCATATTTTATTAACGTAACGTCTAGAACGTTACATTTGGTGTCAGAAGCGGGATCTTGAGTTTCTTTTTAATTAAGTCGATTCAGTGCGTGTAATAAACAATGAGCAGTAGTCGTATGACGCGCTCACGTCGAAGGGAAAGTGGAGAAGAATCTTCTCTCATGGAAAATCCGAGGGTTCCAGAAGAAATTTTATCACCTTCAGTAGACCCTCTTTTAACTCCTTCGGCGGTCTCTCAACTTGATCTGCTGAAGATCTTGACACAACAACAAGAAGCGGCAAGACAACAACAAGAAGCGGCAAGACAACAACAAGAAGTTGCTGCTCAACAACAGCAACATCTAATCCAGCTGCTTCAAGAGCAACAGGAACAACGGAGGCGAGAAGGGGAGGCTCGAGAGCGTTCAGAAACCAATCTTCAAGACCTTCTTCGGACGACTGTGACGGCCCTGCAGTCAGTTCATCAAATGAGTGGCACTGGAGGACCGGCTGTTACACCGCAGGGTTCTAGAGTCGCTACTCCTGTTCCCTCACCTGTTCCTGTTCCCGTTGTTCAAGAGATCCGACATCCAGGACGAATCCAGGATGTTCGAGATTCAAGGTCTGTGCCGTTTATTAGGGGAGCAGTTGAATCCCCAGTTTGTAGAAACAGAATAAATAATAAGGTTGATTTTTCCGAGCCTCTGTCTCAGGTTCGGCCTCAATACTCTCATTTGAGTCAATTGAATAATTCGAGACTTCCTGGGGTTACTTCTCAGATTTATGAGAAACCCTTTTGTCCTTTGAAACCGCCAATTTTTGATGGAAAGATTCCATGGGCAGAGTATGAACGTCAATTTAACACTATTGCTAAGCATAATCAGTGGGACTCCGCCATGAGGGCCCACAGCCTTGCCTCTTGTCTTCGGACGCCGGCTCTAAATGTTTTAACGGCATTGTCTGAAGAAGAAATTTCCGTTTATGAAAAACTTAGTTCTGCACTAAAGTTGAGATACGGAAATGACCACTTGACGAAACTGTACACGGCTCAATTACAGACGAGAAGACAGGGACGAGACGAAGACCTCGCGTCTCTTAGCCAGGGTATAGAACGGCTTTCACGTGTAGCATTGCCAGATCACGAGCCGTCTCGTAATTTATTAGCGACTCAAGCTTTTTTAAATGCAATTAGTGATCCAGAAATTAAAATGGCCGTTGGAACATCGGGCCTTACTTCTCTGAGGGAGGCAACGGCCAAAGCCCTCGAGGTGGAGGCAATGAGGAAACAATATTTTGGGCTGAACAAGCTTCGTCGGATTGAGGTGTCCGAAAACACCTCAGAAAGACGAAGTTTTGAACACTCGGAGAAATCAAAACCTCAAAATTATAGAAATAAAAATAACAATAGTAATTTGAAACCAAGAAATCGAGGTTCTTTTCAAAACCAGCAAAACAAGCGTGTAAATAAGAACGCGGTCATGACGAATCAAACCGGCTTGACCTGTATATTTTGTAAAAAAATAAGTCACGACGCCGATCATTGTTTTCTAATTAAAAAAATTAGTAGAGAACCGATGCTGGGCTCGGAATCAAACTCTTATAACTGGCGTAAGAAAAATATAGAAATAAGGGAAGCAAATCCTCAATCGAGTTCTTCAACAGGAACTCACCCAAAAAACTAGTTTCAGATGATTTGTCAGGGCGAAAATCATCGCAGATTGTTAGGAGTGAAAGCCCTCTTAGAAAACAGTTTTTAATTAGAAGTCTACGACAGTCTGGTCTTTACGCGCGCGGTACTGTAAATGGCGTCGATTGTCTATGGGTAATAGACACGGGCGCAGAAGTAACCGCAGTTCGATCAGATCTCTTTAAATCCGATGACCAGATTGTTCCCTCTTTTTCTCTGCGAACAGCCACTGGAGAGACGACCCCGGTTTTGAGACAGGTTACTGTCCAAATTAACCTTTTTGGGTGTATCGACTCTCCACATAAGGTTTTTATAGCAGATATAGAGGATGAAGGTATTTTGGGAATAGACTGTCTTACAGCTCATAACTGTGTCATCTCGACTAAGAGAAATTCACTAGCTTCAAACAATCGCGAAATAACTCTTTGTACAAATAGAAATGGAATTTATTGGACTCCTCCTAGAATTCGAGAAATAGAACTTTCGGAGGATGATTTGCAACGACATTTTCCTTTACATTTACAGAGCCTTGTTGAGAAATCTTCGATTTCGTTAAATTCAGCTCAGGTAGAATCGTTTAAATCTCTTTTGCTAGAATTTATAGATTCTTTCGCCAAAGATAGTGGTGATAAGGGCCGATGTACTTCTGTCAAGCACAAGATCGATGTCGGAGAGAATTCACCAATAAAACAAGCTCCTCGAAGACTCGCTCTCAACGCCCAAAAAGAGGTGAAGAAGCTTGTGGAAGACATGCTAAAGAACGATGTTATTGAACCATCGTCTAGTCCCTGGGCCTCACCAATCGTCCTTGTTAACAAAAAGGACAGATCCAAACGATCTGGTATCGATTACAGGAAGCTGAACGATATAACGAAGAAAGATTCTTACCCTCTACCCAGAATTGACGAGACACTCGACCTGATAGCTGGTGCAACTTGGTTCAGCACCATAGATCTTCAGAGCGGATACTGGCAGGTCGAAATGGATCCTTTAGATGAAGAAAAAACAACTTCTGTAACGGGTTTAGGGGGATTATGGCAGTTCAAGGTTATGCCGTTTGGTTTGAGTAATGCCCCGGCTACCTTTGAACGAATGATGGAAGCTGTTCTCAATGGGCTCACGGGCAAAATATGCCTCGTTTATTTAGACAATATAATCGTTTTTGGCAAGAACTTTGAAGAAGAAGTTCAAAATCTCAGACAAGTTTTCGCTAGGCTGAAGCAAGCAGGTCTGAAAATGAGCCCGAAAAAATGCCATCTGTTCCAGAAAAAAGTAGGCTTCCTTGGACATATCGTTTCAGCACAAGGTGTGAAGACCGACCCATCCAAAATAGAGAAGGTTTCTTCTTGGCCGACACCTAAGAATAAAGAACAAATTCAAAGCTTTTCAGGCCTTTGTCCGTATCACAGAAGATTTGTAAAAGGTTTCGCTAGTATAGCTAAACCTCTCCATCACTTGACCGGAATCAAGATTCCTTTTGACTGGACCCCGGAATGCGAAGAGGCTTTCAAGAAATTAAAGGAAAATCTTATTTCTTCGCCGATTTTAGCTTATCCAGAGGTCGAAATTCCTGTTATTTGAGATACGGATGCATCTCTTCCAGGAATAGGCGGGGTTCTGTCACAAATTCAGGGAGGTCAAGAGAGAGTGATGAGCTATTTCAGCAGAGTTTTCAGTAAAACCGAGAGGAATTATTGTGTCACTCGTGGAGAGCTTTTAGCTGTCGTTAAGACCGTAGTACATTTTCATCATTATTTGTACGGCAGGAGATTTTTGATACGTACAGATCATGCTTCTCTCAGGTGGCTACTTTCGTTCAAATCTCCCGAAGGTCAGGTAGCTGGATGGTTAGAAAGGCTCGGTCAGTACGATTTTGACATTCATCATCGAGCAGGAATTCATCATGGAAACGCCGATGCTCTCTCTCGAAGACCCTGCGAGGAAATGCCAGAGTGTAAACAGTGTGCACGATTAGAGAAAAACCGTGACTCATCTCTCATAATACGGAAGATTTCTTTCGAAAATAACCAGAAGGAATGGAGAAAATCGCAACAAGAGGACGACACTTTGAATCAAGTGAAGTCTTGGAAAGAAGCAGAAACTCGCCCAGACTGGCAGGATATATCTTCAGCCGAGCCAGATTTGAAAATTTATTGGGCTCAATGGGACTCTATCCTTTTAATTGATGGAATTTTATACCGAAAATGGGAATCTGCAGACTTGAAAGAAATCATGTGGCAACTTTTGGTTCCCAGGTCACGAGTTCCAGAGATTCTTGCTCTTTATCATGATTCTCCTGCAGGCGGACACTTCGCGTCAAATAAAACTCTGGGCAGAATTCGCAACTTCTACTTTTGGTCCCGTTGCCGGATGGACGTTGAAGATTGGTGTCGAAGATGTCGAATCTGCACGGCAAAGAGAGGACCTCGAGCGAAGGGACAAAGCTCTCTTCAGATTTACAACGTGGGACTTCCATTTGAAAGGATAGCAATGGATATTTTCGGACCTCTCCCGTTAACCCGTTCTGGAAATAAATATGCTCTGTTTATTGCTGATTATTTTACTAAATGGCCTGAAGTGGTTCCTCTCGCTGATCAAGAAGCCTCCATTGTAGCACAGGCATTCGTTAGAGAGTTTATTTGTCGACAGGGAGTTCCTCTAGAACTTCATACTGATCAAGGCCGAAATTTTGAGTCAACCTGAATGAAAGAGGTTACTCAGATTTTAGGGGTTAGAAAAACTCGTACAACTCCTTTGCATCTGCAATCTGACGGCATGAAAGAGCGTCTGAATCGGACTTTGCTACAACATTTGTCGTCCTTCGTAGAGCAGAATCAGAGAGATTGGGACTCCTGGATCCCTTTTTTCCTCTTATCTTACAGATCTGCGATTCATGAGACGACCAAACAGACGCCAGCCCTCATGCTTACTGGAAGAAATCTTCGACTTCCGTCAGATTTAGAGAAAGGCCCTGTTCCTGTGCAAAGACAGCATCAAACAGATTATGCCTTTTCATTACAACAACGTTTAAAAGAAATTTATCACTTTGCTAGGAATAGAATTTCTATGGCTTCAGATAAATTGAAAACTCGTTATGATATGCGAGCCAGAGATTTAAAATTTAATCCTGGAGATTCTGTCTGGCTCTTTCAACCTCGAAGACAGAAAGGACGATGTCCAAAGCTACAAAGAAATTGGGAAGGCCCTTACTTAGTGGTTAACCGGATAAATGATGTTGTTTATAGAATCCGAAGATCTCCTCATTCGCGTCGGAAAGTGGTTCACTTGGATCGTCTTGCTCCTTTTGAAGAGGATCAACCTGGAACAGTCTTTCCAAGACCAGGGACATCCTTCCAGGTTAGATCTTCAAACGAACACCCTTGACGACTGTGATCGATTTGGCCTTCTTTACAGTCGGTTATCGATTGGGAGAAGAATTTACCGTTCGGAATTCATTAGAGTAAAACTCGACCGCTCACGATTATTATTGAAGGAAATATCGGATGTGGAAAAACAACTTTCACCAAGAGGTTTTTAGCAGATCGCCAGGTCTGTACACTTTTAGAACCTCTTGAAGAATATCGAAGTGTAGCTGGAATTAATCTTCTAGATCTGATGTATCAAGACCCAGATCGTTATTGCTATTATTTTCAGCATTTCGCTCAAATGGTTATGTTAGATAGACATCTGCAGACGACTTCATTGCCTGTAAAGGTGATGGAAAGATCGATATACAGTAGCAATTGTTTTGTAGAAGCTCGTCGAAGGTTAGGTAATTCTCGCGACTTCGAATCTCATTTATTGACGAAAAATTTTGATCTTCTCATTCGCTCGTCTGAGCTCAGAGTAGATTTGATTATTTATTTGCGAGTTTCCCCAGAAACTTCTTTCGCTCGAGTTAGTTCCCGTTCTCGTGAGGAAGAATCGAGTATTTCTTCAGAGCTACTCAGAACTATTCATGAGGTTCATGAAGATTGGCTAGTAAAACAAACCTTTTCTTCTTTGTCGGCTCCTGTTTTGGTTATCAATGCAGAATCCACAGCCGACCAAGTTTATTCTAGTTTCTGTCTTGCAATGACACACGGACAAAGTTACACCTTTGAATTTAATACTGAAAGAATTTTATTCTTGAAAAAAAAAAAAATTTGGTTAACAAAAAACTATATCAAATAAAACTTAATTTTTGAAATTGAATTACATTAAAGGGAAATAACGAGCAATATTTCAAATTTTCTTCAATTCTTCTTTAACATCGTCACATCCCTCGCATCCTTCTGCCTTTTTCACTATGTCGTAAAGACTTTGTTTGCATAAACGACATAGCGCTTTTTCTTTAAAGAAGGTTAAATGAAGGAAGACTTCGTGTTGAAGAAATTCGGGCTTAGAGCTAAAGAAATGATTGAAACAAAAATTATTTTCTTATAATTTATTTGTGTTACTCGATATGATGTACTTATTGTGAGTCAAAGCAGCTTTGACATAGGTAGCCGCTTTTCCCTTTTTCAGAAACTGCGTTTAGTTGACCGCAGGACGTTTCTCTCCACAGCGAATTAAAAAAATTTAAAGTTTCCATTTCGCTGAGTTCTCCTGCGTTCTCGTGAAGGAATACTTTGGCCAACATTGCCGCATTTATGTAGGTGTGCTCTTTTGTATCCATTTTTAGAGTCGGAAAAGAACTGTCTTCAATGACTACTTTTCTTATAATGATTTGTTATTTCTGAGTTGCTAATCAATTTGAAATTTGTTTTCTTGGATTGTTTCTTTCTAGAAACTTCTTCTTTTGAATCAAGTTTTGTGTCGGATAGGCTTTGGTTTATTAATGTGAAAAGAGCCACGATTATATTTCGAGGTCGATGAGCGATTGCTTGATTTTCACATTTTATTAACCTTAAGTGTCAGTTTTTGTGAGTACTTTTTCAGGTTACTTGACACAGCCTATTCCCATCCAATCTTTCTCCGATTCCTGAAGATGACTGGTGGTCTTATTTTGAAGAAGGATGCAGAAATGATTCAGATAAGATTGTTTCTTTTCTTTTGAATACATATTTCATTTATTTTATTCAAGTATTCTCCCAAATTCACTTAGTGAATTTGGATTGTTATACCACCACTCACATTTGTCCTCCAAACTCTAGGGTGTGCTGTCTCAGAAGAAGCTTTGGATTCAGTCACCCATTCCTATTCCCTGTTTCCTGTGCCGGTTCTCAGAGGGAATCAGCTTTTATGTAGCCTAGGACCCAGAGTTCTTCCATGTATCGTTTCCCGCCTCGTCGTACATCTGTGTTTGTTTCACCGCACTATTTTCCCTGATGAGGAATGGATTTTCTTTTCGACGGCGATCCGGAAGATTTGTTGTCTTTAAATTCATGAAGCCACATGACACTAGATAACACTTACCTTTGTAAAAACAAGGCACATAAATTTTTGAAATTATTTAACGCTCAACTATCTGCTCAAGGTTTTCTGTGGTTCACCTTGAGACTGTGGGCAAATGCCAGATAGTAAAAAAAGAGAGTTCTTAAATTTTTAGAGCCACAGCTCCAACTCACCTTTGAGCACTGACTACTAGACTACTTTTATAATTGTTTTATCTTTCCCGAGTCGGGACGACTCTTTTTCTCGGGGGGGAGTAGTGTTACAAAGGGTGAAATCACCCGTTTTGCTCCCTCTTCAATGATCTAGTAGTCAGCATAGATAAAAGACGTTTATAAACCTCTTATGTCTTTAAAAAGAATAAGGTTGCTGCGCCAACCAACATTATTGTAAAAACAGTCTTGTTTCAGACTTTAAACGAGAAACACATATTACGCATTAAAAGCTTTTCACAATATTATATTTACGCTCTTGATTTCTTTGACTTAATAAGTAAACTCGCGGACCCATATTTTATTAACGTAACGTCTAGAACGTTACAATATTATTGAATCTTGGTGAGCGATCATAGAAATGTGAAACCTATTTTCGTTAACGTTTTGGTCCGGATATGGGCCCTCCTCAGAACGAAACATTTTTTTATTCAACTGTCAAGAACGAAAAATTTTTTCTATAATATAAAAAATATACAATAAGACATTATTTACTATAGACGTAATACTATTGAAGCTATTCTCTATTGTAGGTTAGTGGTTACATATTAAATATCTGTTATGATTAAAAAGTGATATAACTTTAAGAGTAATTTACCGCTTATAGGAAGGAGGATTAAGATACAAGACAGAATCGTAAAATACAATCTGGCGAGCGCAGGTTCTTCAAATAAATGACAATAATCGTTGTCGGCTTCTCCAATTGTTGAAAGTATACGTGTTAAAAATATGGAAGTAATTAATTGAAAAACTATGTATCTTCACTGTCTATAAGTCAACGTATTGAAAAGTTTTAGAGAAAGGGTTTATGGTAGTTAAAATAGTTTGAAACAATCTCCAAACGGTGGTACTGGTATCATTATGACCCTGTTCTCCATGTCTGAACAATTTTTGTTAAACCGTTTGAGTCTATTGGTAAACAACGACTGATAGGAGAATCAAATATGACCAACAAGGAAACGTTTTCAGGTGTACCCCTCCGATTTCGATGAAACTCTGGTATGTTATAGAGGGCCAAAATCGATGACATACGTATTTTTTCTTATCGGCCCAAACTCATTTCAAAGGGGTGAAACACCCCTCTAAAGTTGACCACCTCCCAAGATGATTTTTCTGTTTTGCATACAAGGAGGGGATTTTGATGACTCATAATGATAGTAATAAATACCTTGTCAAAAGTGATGAAAAACACACTTCGAATATTCTCAAGAACTCTTTATTTTAGGGGTTGACTTGTATATACAAAGTTCATTTCTTACATTAGAAACAAGATGTTTATCAGAGCTCAATGAATCCAACAGCACTGTGAAGAGCATGCAAGAATACAGAATACGTGCTTTCGATTTTTTCCCAAAAACTGAAATCTTATTGACTTTTTTCCCAATATTGCGGATTATGTCTAGTATTTGGCCATGAATCATTAAATAACATTGTTTGAGGCTCGCATTCATTCTGGCATCGCTCTCTTATCATTTTACTGTTTTATCATTTTTTTCAAGGAACGTAAATATTTTTCACTTTAAGCAGACTATCAACTAATCGAAAATTCGATCTGTGTCATATGTAAACAAGTCATATCTCTACTCGAATTAATTCTATGGCACAGATATTTTTTTTAACGATTACGCGTATCTTTCGGATATTTTCAATATGAAAAGTCGTGAGACCGTTCAGTGCTTGTTACTACGTTAATAACAGAACTTCGAGCAGTTACTGAATTTCTTCTCACGTTCACAATGAAAGTGAATCCAATGAACGTTATTAAACTTCTGTGGGCAGCATTTGAAGTAATGAATATACCCGAGTTCCCGTTAACAAATGATGAACGTGAAATAGTATCGAACTTCGAAAACATTTTATTACAAAGCATGACAGAATATAATAGTGTGGAAATGATTGAAGAAAATTCTCTTGACTTCGAAGAGCCCTAGAAAAATTTTGAAACGTTTGCAGTGGAAGATGCAGATTTTCAAGTACCTTCCGAAGGACCTGAAGATAGCTGTTCCGAAGATGACGAACCTTCTTAAGTTTCGATTATAAAAGAAGAGCTGTTGAATATTGAAGAAGTGCAAAGAAGAAAAAAAATCGCTCGATTGATACGGTTCGTCATAGATATAAAAAAGTGAAATCAGTACGACAATTGCGTCGTTGGGCACACCAAATCAACCAGGGAGGGACATACATGGAAAAATTGGCTCGCATATCAGAGTATACATTGCAGTATATGAAAAATGCCATTGACGCAGGCTTGATTGTTCATGATACGGATCTGCGAAGATGGGCTTTACAGGCCCAAGGACTTATCAGTCATAAGAATTTTCGATTTAAAGCATCGCCAACGTGGTTACTTCACTTTAAGAAGATTCATCGCATTACTAGCAGAAAAATTAATAAATTCGTCAAGCGAAAAACAGTGGAAAATAGTGAATATTTACACAAGAGTGCTGAAGAATTTTTGAAAAGTATGTATATATAAGTATGTATATATATGTATAAGATAGTATGCCTGGCTAAGGTCGATGGGCGAGATATAGCGAGCTGAACGAAGCTTGTCTAGGATACTGTCCATTCTAGGTAGAGGGTACGCGTCTTTTTTAGACACCTGATTGACTTTGCGGAAATCTATGCAGAAGCGATAAGACCCATTTGGCTTTTTTACCATTACTATGGGGCTAGCCCATGCGCTATGAGATGGTTCGATGATGCCGGCTGCTAGCATTTTGCCTACCTCTTCGTCTATGGCCTCCTGTATTTCAGGCGATACGCAGTAAGATCTCTGGCGGATCGCGGGAGCGTTCCCTACGTCAATTCGATGAGAAGTGAGATTAGTTATTCCAAAGTGTTGAGGCATAGGCGGTATTTCAGACTTCATAAAGGCCTCCAATTCGAGGTTTTGTTGTTCCGATAAGGTGACTAAGCCGTAGCAAAAAGGATTGAAAGCTACGCGAGGGTCATTATCGAATGCGTAAATACGCTTAAGGTCATCCTGGAAACGCCAGGTCGATGCAGAAAAATTCACTACGATTCCGAATATCCGAATGAAATCTAACCCTATGATGCAAGGGAAGCTAAGACTGGGTACTAGGCGAGCGGGAATATTGTGATACACCCCTCGGAGCATGACCGGTAAGTCCACTTCACCGGTGATCTGTGTCTCCTGTCCGGCGGCCATCTTGACCGGGCCTAAGCGGGACGATATGATTTGAAGCTTCAAGGCGGTAACTAGTGATATTGCTTTTGGGCCAAGAAGGGTGCGAGAACATCCACAATCGAATAGTGCTGCTACTGGTTGCGATAAAATTTCGAAGTTAAGAAACAATAGCGGAATCCTAGCGTTCGCTTGGATCGGATTACAAAAATCTAACGATTCGGGTGACGGAGGGGTTTCCGCAGTTCCCCGTTCGTGCGGCTCCCGCACTGGTTTCCCACACACTGGTTCGGGCACGTCACCTTAGTGTATCTGACTTTGCCACATCGGAAACAGTATAGACCGGTCGCGGGTTGGGGACAATTCGTATATCGGTGACCGGGTTTTCTACACCGGTAACAGATTAGCGTACGTCTCGGACTTGGCAGAAAAGGGTTGCCAGCGATCTCAGGAGAGTTATTCGCGATGTCCGCGGTATCCGTCTGAGCCGTGGTAGCGGTAGGAGTGGTTGGCGCACTGGTGTCGGTTCGACTATTGGATCGCGGTGCTTTACTACGTGAATGCGCACTTCGAACGTTGGGTCTATTACCCGTGTGCCACGATTAGGTGTCGATTGAGCAGATTGGGTCGCGTTGGCTAGTTCTGTCTCGGCTTCCGGGTCTTCCTCGAAAAAGTTGAGTGCTACGAAATTATTTGCGAGAAGGCCTTGGGTTTTTTTGCCCGCGGTAGGCTAATTCAGGTAGTACCGATCTTTCCGATGTTGGTGGTGCTTGGTAATTACTTGCAACCCGGAAACTGATTTCTACTCGACTCGCAAGGTCTTCTAATTCATCAAGGTCCTGCAGTTCGTCTCGTCAAATTAAAATTTGTAATCGCGGCAGTAAGTTGCGGTATGCGTAATCTAATTGTTCATCTCCCTCCCACGCGGGTCTCAATCTATCGAAATACGCCCTCATTTATGTTAAATAATCGGAAACTGACTCTAATTCACCCTGGGTTCGTCTACAAATTTCCTCCCTTATTGCGAACTGTAACTCGGGATTGACAAACCTACGACGCCACGTGGCTTTAAACTCTGCGAAAGAATGCCACGTTTCACGTTTTTTGCGGAACCAATAAATTGCGACACCTGACAAAAAGAAGGGGATGCTATTTAAGATATCCTCGTCGCGAATGTTAATGAGTGATCGCCTCTCGTCTATACGTGCGAGAAATGCTTCGGCGTCCTCGTTACGCGCTCCTGAAAGCTTGAGGTTCCATTTCCTCATAACTTTGTAGGCTGTCAGAGCTGTCGGCCTAGACGGTGATGCTGAGTTGCTATTCACGCTCGGTCGCGGGAAGTTATACTGGTTGTCCTCTAAACCTTGATTGCGGCAGGCAAGTCTCCGCAGCGGTGGTGCGTCGCGATATTCATAACGTGGGGAATTCCCTGTGCGGTAGTCGAATGATTGTGGATTCGCCGGGTGATAGTCCCGTGGCTCTAACGACGGTTGTTGAACGAGCGCCGGTTGAGCTGGTGCGTTATTGCTGGGAAGGAATTCTGGCGGTAGTAGATTGGTTATGAGAGTTCTAGATCCAAACATGGCGGCGTGCCCCCCATGCCCCCATGCCCCCATGCCCCCCCCCCCATTTTCGATGGCCATTTTTTGATTTTTTTTATGGCGGCCATTTTGATTTTTTTGGATGGCGGCCATTTTGATTTTTTGATGGCTGCCATTTTGATTTTTTGGATAGCGGCCATTTTAATTTTTTTTTGATGACGGCCATTTTGATTTTTTTGATGGCGGCCATTTTGACGGCGACTATGATTTTTTGATGGCGGCCATTTTGATTTTTGCTTGGTCAGACGAGTGGCTATTCACACAGCGGCCATTTTGATTTTTGCTTAGCCAAATGAGCAGCCATTTTGATTTTTCATCGTCCGACAGTTTGATAATATGATTTTCGCTATGGCGTCATCAGCATAATCGACCGATTTTGCCGTCTGCCGAGCAGCCATTCCGACAGCGGCCATTTTGATTTTCATCGTCCGACAGTTTGATAATATGATTTTCGCTATGATGTCACCAGTTGGCCATTTTTTGATTTTTGCCCAGTCGGATGGGCGGCCATTTTGATTTTTATCGTCAGACAGTTTGACAATGTGTTTTATTTCTTGGCCGGACGAATAGCCATTTTGATTTTCGCCGTTACCCGTAAACTTTCTCGCTAATAGTTTGCCCCAGGCGAAAATTTCACATTTGAAAAATATTAATAGAATTCATTGTAGTTATATATTTTCGCCGTTACCCGTAAACTTTCGTGCCAATAGTTTGCCCCCAGGCGAAAAATAATATTTTCCACGTACTTCGAATACATTCTTTTGCGCTAATCGACCGGTTGGCGATATGGCAATTAGATAGACAGGGAATGCTGATGACGATCCGTAAACCTTCTCGCTAATAGTTTACCCCCCAGAGCGAAAATTTTACATTTGAAAAATATTAATAGAATTCATTCGGACGAATAGCCATTTTCATTTTCGCCATTACCCGTAAACTTTCGCGTTAATAGTTTGCCCCCCAGGCGAAAAATAATATTTTCCACATACTTCGAATACATTCTTTTACGTTAATCGACCGGATGGTGGCATCGCAATTAGATAGACAGGGAATGCTGATGACGATCCGTAAACTTTCACGCTAATAGTTTACCCCCAGAGCGAAAAATAATATTTTTCATGTACTTCGAATACACTCTTTTGGGTTAATTGACAGGATGGTGATGTCGCAATTAGATAGGCCGGGAATGTTGATGATGATTCGTAAACTTTCGCTTTGAAGAATTTATTAGGGGGGGAGAGTGTGGTTAGTTGGTGTATAAATCGCGAGCTCATTCAACACGTTATATTGTTCTCAAAGTTTTCCCATTGTGAACTTCAGTATCCATACTACGTCAAATTTATAAAATCTACATCGAACGTGATGGATCTAAATAAAATCAACCTCGTCTGTCGCCTGGAAACGCTGCCCACCAAGAGAATGTCAGATCTGGAGGTTGGGGAGGAGTACAGCGTGACGGGGGTAAGACGCGTAAATACAAAGTACGGCACGAGTATTCTTCTCGCGCTCAATGAACAATTCGAAATATTTTTACCCCCACGAATTGTAAGCCTCATGGAAAATGATGTGGTCCAATTCAACGCCATGCAAAAGATAATCGAGGGCATTCTACGAATGAAATATCACGGAGGCGAATACAACAAATTTGAATTTTTGTGTGACAGATGAGCAATTTGAGCGTAACAAACAGCACTGTTCCAACTTGCAATATGGAGATGATCATGGACATTCAAAGTTTCGTTGGCCCCAACGATAAATTTATACCCAAGGAACTTTGCATTATAAACATAAACTCATCGGGTTTGAGTCGCATTCTCTTCAAACCGCCGTACGCTTGGGCGGATCTACCAGCTCAACACAAAGCTACTAACGCTTGGCTAACACACAATTTTCATGGAATACCCTGGAATGCGGGAATCGAACCTTATGCTGAGGTGCAGAAAATTGTAAAAAAGGCTGTTAAATATGCATGCTATGTATATGTCAAAGGTGAGGAGAAGAAACGGTGGCTGACAGAGATCCTTGGTGGGGCAAAACAAGTAATAAACATGGAAGATTTACACATTTCACCACCATCACTGGAAAAACTGAAAGATATGGAAGAGGTGGGCTGGTGCTGCGATTATCATGGAAACGCTTCAACGGGGTACAACTGCGCCTTTGAAAATGTTTAGCGTTTGAAGAAGTGGTATGTCGAGGAGTGCACGAGATCACTCACGAAATCGCTCTGTCTTTTCGAAAAACGGAAAAAATATTAATAGAATTTATTGTGGTTATATATATGTATATATATATATGTATTTCGAATTACAGTTACACCTAATTTTAAGTAATATAATTTATTCAAATAAATGTAAAATAAATATATATGAATGTATTGTTGGATGCAGCATCTGTTAAAGAAATAAAAATACTTATTACTGATTATGTCTACTGGGATGATCCGAATGGAATTGTAGATTGTGTCCAACTGCTTATGGCGCCACAGACTGCAAACAATACCAGCCATTCCAACGAAATAGTCTCCATTATCGCGGAGTTGCGCGAGGCTGGAATCGTTTATTAGCGACGGATGAACATAGAATCATCATTTGTTCAGCGGTCGTCCAGTGATGAGTATAGATATATTTGGACGACACTCGGAGTGCGGTGGGGGTAAAAAATTTATTCGGGGGCCTCCGGGTGTTGGATTCAAAAAATCATTGAAAATGAGAATTAGTATCGATTGAGGAACCAGAGTGGTTGGACGGCGATTTGAAAAATTAAAAGGTGAAGAGCGGGGAACAATGAAGGCTGCAATAGCTGTTGAACTTCACAGACAGGCTCGACGCAACTATCCGCGCCGATTCGCAGATGTACGCGGGCTGGATGAGACCTGGCAAGCTGATCTCGTCGATATGACCGCATACAGCTCGCGCAACAAGGGATACAAATACCTGCTAACAATCATCGATATATTTTCCAAGTACGCGTGGGCTGTGCCGATAAAGTCCAAGAGTGGGAAAGATGTTACTGCTGCCATGAAATCTGTACTGACTCAGAGTCGTATACCTACACATCTACACGTTGATCGAGGCAAAGAATTTTACAACAGCGAATTCAAAGCCCTCATGAAGCATCACAATATCAACATGTATTCGACATTTAGCAACTTAAAGGCATCGATATGCGAACGTTTTAATCGAACATTGAAAAATAAAATGTGGAAGCGGTTCACTCTCCAAGGATCGTACGAGTGGATTAATATTTTGACTGATTTAATGAAGTTCTACAACAACACCAGGCATCGCACGATTCGAATGAAACCGGTGGATGTTAGCACGGAGAATGAAAAACAGCTGTATCGTAGCGTGTACAAGCCTAGGCAAATCAAACGAAGTGATCGGGCGCGGAAATTCGGTGTGGGCGATCGAGTTCGAATCAGCAAGTACAAGAATGCATTCGAAAAAGGCTATACGCCCAATTGGACGACTGAAATATTCACCGTGAGTGAGGTGAAAAATACCAATCCACCCACCTACAAACTTACCGATTATCAAGATCATCCCATCGAGGGGGGCTTCTACGAGGAGGAGCTCGGCAAAGTAAAATACCCCGACGGCTATCTTGTGGAGAACGTATTGCGCAAACGGGGGAATCGGGTCTATGTGAAGTGGTTGGGTTTTGATAGTTCGCACAATAGCTGGATAAATAAAACAGACATGTAACATAATTTGCATGTATTTTCCGAATTACAATAAAAGATTTAAATATACAAATATTTCCGCACTTATCTCCTTTGCATACACATGTGTCA
Source organism: Neodiprion pinetum (assembly GCF_021155775.2). Lineage (NCBI taxonomy): Eukaryota > Metazoa > Arthropoda > Insecta > Hymenoptera > Diprionidae > Neodiprion > Neodiprion pinetum. Next base: position 12,378,791 of record NC_060235.2, read on the forward strand.
TACTCTATACCATGAAAATAATAATAATAATAATAACCTACAATTTTCCTCACGATTATTAAACATTTCATTTTTTGGAAAACTTTTTTTCATTTTCAGAAAACTTTTTTTCATTTTCAGAAAACTTATTTTCATTTTCAGAAAACTTTTTTTCGTTTTCAGAAAACTTTTTTTCATTTTCTGAAAACTTTTTTTCGTTTTCTGAAAACTTTTCTCGCGGTAAACGAATAAAAAATGAATAATTTCTCAATATATTGATAATAAATAAATGAATAAATGAATGAATAAATAAATGTGCAAATAAATAAATAAATGTTAAGTATACGAATTCACATTTTCAAATCCAGTCTAAATCGTTTCAGCATGATGGCGAATCGCCCGAGGCGTCAAACGTAATTTTTCATTTTCTGAAAACTTTTCCCGATGTATGTGAATAAAAATGAATAATTTTCTCAATATATTGGTAATAAATGAATAAATAAATGTTAAGTATATGAATTCGCATTTTCAAATCCAGTCAAATATCGTTTCCGCATGATGGCGGATCGCCCGAGGCGTCAAACGTAAATATTCACAATAATTCTACGTCTACAGTTTTATCCTATAGCTATTGGGGGCTGGGGAAAACCCCCAAGGTAGGGTGTCGGTCTGTCCGGGTATCAATTGCCGCTTGTCATCCTGCCAACTGAGAGCCAATATTTTTTGTACGATCGTGCTTACTTCATGTTTCGTACTTCGTATCAAACACTGGGGGAGGGTCAACTCTTGGTAAGCCATCAGACAGCGCTTATAATCATCAAACGTGATGCTATTTATCGAAGAATTTTTTACACCCTTGGCGCGTTTACTCACTTTTTCCCCATCATCGCCCATCGTAGTAAATGAGTACAGCTTTGCTCGCAGCCCCACAAACTCTGTCATAATTTTACCATTATTTTCATCCTTCATTAGCCCTAGTCGTTTCTTGTTTTTAAGCGGAATGCCATACACATTGTTGGGCGGATAGTCAGAGGTATCAAACATTGTATCCACATCACGTTTGATGATATCGTAGATGTTCGATACGTTAAATTGATGAATGAGGCTGTCTGTGTCAGTATACAACAATTTGACCTCGCTGTTCGAAAAGTTGGATTTCACATAATTATAGTGGAAATCGTAAAGAATGATTTTTGACAGATCTAGAATCGATGCACCGACGTAAATAGGTTTAGCGAAGCGAACTTTGACGCGATTCATTTCAATGATGACCATATCAGCGCCAAATACGGTGCAGCTGTGAAAGTTTGGCCTGGCAATAAGCGCTCTCGCACCACCTCGCCCCTCCCATTTTGTGACCAGTTTTACATCTTTATGATTTCGCACGTTCTCCATAGTCTTGCCGAACACCGCGTTATTCATGAGTTTGTAAAGGTTTTTCTCAAATTCATTCCTAGACCGCTTGCGCATGTCCGTGTTGAGCGTGATGTAAGGTTCGAGCCATGGCGATTGTGCAAACTTTAATACTCTGTGCACTTTCGTTACTTTCAATCCTAAACTCAAACACTGCTTCAAATTTCTATAGTGTAATATATACTTTGTTTTGGGGCGGAGGGTGGTCGCGAGTTTGGCGTTTTTACCACCTGGAGGAGTAAAATGCTCGGGACAAAGAGGCAAGTCTTTGTGATCTTCGTGGAGTTCTGCAGGATAGTCCAAATCTACCTCCAGAAAGTAACCGATCGGTGAATCGTCCGGATGGTTTGTTACATCGATGTGCTGATACTCCCACTCGAACGAGCCGACCGGTAAATGCGCGCTCATAGCCGCTCTGACAGGTTATTCACGTCAAAATACGTGAGATATGATTCCGCTTCGTTTGGATCAAAATCTTTTCCCATAAATCTATTATTGGCCCGAGCGTGCCGATTGGAACATTGCGCTACGCCGCCTCGAATGGCTCTTTCAGTAAATAGCACCATTTCAGGGTTGTCTAAAAGTTGCAAAGTTACATTGCTATGTTTGAGCATCGCGTCAAAAGCAAGTCCCGGTGCAGTGTAGTAGTGCAACGGATCTAAATCATACGTTTTGAAGCAGCTAGCACGGAAATTTTCGAAAATATCGGCAAGCAAAAGAACATCGGTCTTTAAATATAAATCAGAATAGTCGCCCAATGACTCTAAATGAAATTCCTCCCAAACATTTTTAGCGTGCTCGTAATCGGCGTCTGAAATATTTGCATCGCAGAGGTGCGAGTAGAAATGCTTCTTTGCAGGTAATCGCGGTTCATCGAGTTTCCCCCAACAATCGACGTATTCATAGGGAAAAACGCCTTTGCGGGTCATCAAACTGAACTGAGTCGGATTATTATAAAATTTACGTGTTATGGGCTTGTCTGCATCATTCAAATATTTGGAAAGTTTATCGATGCTGCTAGCCATAAATCGAAACGAATCGATGAATCTCAAGTGCATCATCGTCCCATCAACGCGCTTCGTGAAGGATATATATATTTTTCCTTAATTATGGGTAGCAAGGTAATTTCACCGGGAAAAGTTGACGCGAGGGATTTTATTAAAAAGTGAGAATCGTAACCGGACAAATTGTGGAAAACTATTGGAATTTTGGTCGCCTCTCTGAAATTCAAATCACACCGATTATGAGCAGGACCACGATATTTACCCGTGAAGTGACAGTGGTCGTGGCACTTTTTCGCCTCAGGGGTAAACGGCTTTTCGCAAATGTAGCAATTCTTTGCGCGCATGTGGCGATCATGTTGCACTTGGGTAAGAGACTCCATAGGAATTATGTTTTTGACGCGTGACTCTACTTCAGTCGATAAATCTTTAAGCTGTCGCATGAACCAATCTATGCAATCAACGCCGCGTTTACTGTGGAACTCCGATAAAGTCTCATCATACGCGCAATGCACATAGTACGCTACACTGTGTGGGATATGCTTTTGAAATTCACGTGTTTTACGGGTTGAAACATGATTTTGGAATTCGTCAATCGGTATAGACTCTAATATGCATTCGAGATCGGCGTAAACGACAAACGGGACGGTACCCTTGTTCTGAAAATTTGAAAATACTAAATCTTTCGACTCGGGAAATTCCATGCGTACTTTATTTAGCATAATACAATCTTGCCGATGATTGTCGTAGGCATGTTTCACGCTCAAGTGGCACAAACATCTGTCGCATAAAAACAGTCGACCATTATGATTGGACAATTGTTTGCTCACCAATCGTGAATGATCTTCAATCCAAGCAAAGTGGAATCTTGGTGTTAACTCGCGAGCCATATCATTTTCTGGGTTACTCTTAACCATCAGAAGATGAATCGTGTCAAAGTTTGCGGTACTCAAATGATCGCTCAAATAAATTGGCACGATGACGCTGTTATTTGATTTTGCATGATCTGAAAAAATTTGAGATTCTATCCCATATACATTGATTTGCAAATTATTCAATCTCTCAAGCTTTTTCACATCATGTAGAGTGGCGGGAAATTTGATACCTGTACAGTCCAACTCGGCGATAAAGCGGCGATAATGGCTAGTTCTGTCGGTGGAGGCGTTGGCCGGGTGGCGTGCTGCAGTGATGGACCAGAGAAGACACCTTTCATCTTTGTTTTTCACATCGACCACCGCTTTCTTCCGCTGGATGTCCTTGGGTAGCTCAACGAATGTCGAAAGTCCCGCAGCTAGAGGCTGGTACCGGCTGATATTTACGGTGGTATTGAGGATCTCGATCATGCTCCACCCAGAATCGCATTGTTCAAAATCGTCAACCTTCACAAGTAGATCGGCCCTTGCGTGTGTAAACCAACCGTCGATATCGCTCGCGGGGAGGATCGCGATGTTGGCGGTGTTGAAGCTTTTAACTTCTTCCGCAATCCCCTCGTGCTTTATGTTTTCGAATTTACACGATAATGTGAGGTTAACCTTCACATTACCCTCTGCGCGCAGTACCAGCCTCAATTGTTCAACGATGATTCGTTGAGCGTCGTCGAAAAAGGCGTCCAAATTCTTATGCCCGAGATTCGTTACAACCCCCGTTCGGATCCGGTTGGCGAAAGCACTTCCAACTTCGTCCCACTGCACGCTCGCAGGACCACCGATGCTCGCGCCAATTACCACGGCGTGCTGCTGCTGCTGCCGCTGCTGCTGTCGCTGCCTCAGCTGTTGCCGAATCTTTGCTATCCAGGATTGTACGAGCGTGATTGTGTGCTGAATTTGCAGTTTCGCACCTATGCTCGTTCTCGGTCGCTTGGAAACATCACGCAGAAATTGGAGATTTTCCATTCCAACGTCAATCTAATGCATGAAGATGTCATCATTCTCCTGCTGGATATGCAGCTCGCCCAACAAATCGTGCGCGTTCTCCATCGTTTTGACGATATATGAGTATGTTTCAGCGGCCATGACTTTAACACTGATATTTGCAGAACTTTGACGAACTTTTGACTTGTACGTACCGTGTCAGACTGATGAGACTGCTTTGGATGCGTTGAGTTAATATATGCAGATAGACCGTGAGAATTTGGGGGGGTGATAGTAAAAGCAAACTATTAGCGCGAAAGTTTACGAATCGTCATCAACATTTCCCGATCTATCTAACTGTGGCGAACATCCCCAGCTTTACTTAAAATTAAGTGCAACTGTAATTCGAAATATATATATATATATAACTACAATTAGCGGATAGATCGTAAGAATTTGGGGGGGTGATAGTAAAAGCAAACTATTAGCGCGAAAGTTTACGAATCGCCATCAACATTTCCCGATCTAACTAACCGTGGCGAACATCCCAAGTTTTACTTATAATTAAGTGCAACTGTAATTCGAAATATATATATATATATATATATATATATATAACTACAATAAAATCTATTAATATTTTTCGAGTGTAAAATTTTCGCTCTGGGGGTGAACTATTAGCGTGAAAGTTTACGAATCATCATCAACATTCTCGGCCTATCTAATTGCGACATCACCATCCTGTCAATTAACCCAAAAGAGTGTATTCAAAGTACATGAAAAATATTATTTTTCGCTCTGGGGGTAAACTATGCTATTAGCGTGAAAGTTCACGGATCGTCATCAGCATTCCCTGTCTATCTAATTGCCATGTCGCCAACCAGTCGATTAGCGCAAAAGAATGTATTCGAAGTACGTGGAAAATATTATTTTTCGCCTGGGGGCAAACTATTGGCACGAAAATTTACGGGTAACGGCGAAAATATATAACTACAATGAATTCTATTAATATTTTTCAAATGTAAAATTTTCGCCTGGGGCAAACTATTAGCGAGAAAGTTTACGGGTAACGGCGGAAATCAAAATGGCTATTCGTCCGGCCAAGAAATAAAACACATTGTCAAACTGTCTGACGATAAAAATCAAAATGGCCGCCCATCCGACTGGGCAAAAATCAAAAAATGGCCAACTGGTGACATCATAGCGAAAATCATATTATCAAACTGTCGGACGATGAAAATCAAAATGGCCGCTGTCGGAATGGCTGCTCGGCAGACGGCAAAATCGGTCGATTATGCTGATGACGCCATAGCGAAAATCATATTATCAAACTGTCGGACGATGAAAAATTAAAATGGCTGCTCATTTGGTTAAGCAAAAATCAAAATGGCCGCTGTGTGAATAGCCACTCGTCTGACCAAGCAAAAATCAAAATGGCCGCCATCAAAAAATCATAGTCGCCGTCAAAATGGCCGCCATCAAAAAAATCAAAATGGCCGTCATCAAAAAAAATCAAAATGGCCGCCATCCAAAAAATCAAAATGGCTGCCATCCAAAAAAATCAAAATGGCCGCCATAAAAAAAATCAAAAAATGGCCATCGAAAATGGGGGGGGGGCAGGGGGCGGGGGGGGGGGGGGGGGGCATGGGGGCATGGGGGCATGGGGGGCACGCCGCCATGTTTGGATCTAGAACTCTCATAACCAATCTACTGGCGGTATATTTCGCCGGCTAATTTGGCTAGGTTGCGATTCCGGTGGTTGTTTCCAAACCGCGCCGGTTGCAGAAGTATCGGGGTTACTTTTCGAAAGCCGTGTCACGTCACGAATTTCGTCCTCGGTGTAAGATACGGGATCAACCGGTTGTGTCTGTGTAGGTAACGTCATGGTATCGCTGTCGTCCATCGGTGTAGTCACATTAGCGTCGTCGAGAGTAGGGAGGTCGTCCATGCTTAGGCCGTATTGTTTACAATAATTCATAAGCCGTTGACGACGGACTGGCAATATACCCGTTATTGACAACGAGCGTCCTTCTCATTCAGTGTTTAACTCGGCGTCGGTCAAGAAGTCTACCCACGCCTTGGCGGAGGTGTGGATTGACATAAGAAACGATTACTAGCGATAGGTGACCCTAAGAAAAAGAAATTTCGATATTAACGGATTATTGAATCGGTTAAGCTAGCGTGATTCTATAAAGCCGGAAACTGCGGTATAAACAACGGGAGATTATACTACCCTACCGAAGCCAATGGTTTCACAATAAATTTTAGCGCGCAAGAAAGTCAATATGGTAACCTTGTAAAGAAATCAAAACCCAGCGATCTAGCGAATCGATAACAAGTTCAATTACACCAGGGGATCACCCCTGCCATACACTAGACTGAGTAGTTTATAAATTCAGAATGTTTATGTCTTATCGTATTATCCCTGGGATTTTCTATTGTTATTATTCAAGAGGTACGTCGGTTAATCTGTGCGGTATCCAAGTGGTTTTATGTTTGCGACATTTATGGCAGTTGAACCGTGCGATATTTCAATAGTTTTCAAATTTGCTTTATTAGTGGCGGTTAAGCCGTGCGATATTTAAACAGTTTTGAATTGTCGATATTTTTTTAATTGAGCGACATTTATGCTATATTCGGTCACGATGTTGAATTACAATATTCAAAATTTGGTTTATATCCAATCTCGGTCGCGGCAATAAATCATTTCAAATTCGCCGCCCAATTATCTGAGTTCCTCGCATTTTTACTGATTTTTTGGGTTTTTGGGTTCGTGTTCGGTCTCTTTCTTTTCTCTGGTGCTTTGGCGATATGAGATAGAATTTGCTTTTACAATTGAATAGGATACTCCCTCCTTATTGGCGTGGCCCCACGTTGGGCGCCATTTTGTAACCAATATTATCTTTGTGTGTGAGGGTTAAAGAATATGTGAGATGAGATTGGTTACCCTCCGGCGCAGTTACTATCCTGAATCATTAGGTATTGAGAGATAATGAAAGAGAAAGATATAATTGTTGGGCGCCAGACGCACATGCGTCAGAAAATAGATAATTAGAAAAAAAGATATAGATAAAGACAAGATCAGGTTCTACGACGGATTTGCACAGCTTGCTCAGTATAGACAAGATAATGGTAGAGGGGAGGGGTTGAATCCAATAGATAGAATAAGAAACAGGTGAAGCAGAAATAGTATCGAATATACTGGCTAAGAAGCGATAAATCTTAATAACAAGCAAACAACTGAAGAGATTGAGATACAATTAAGATAGGTGAGATAATTAATTTACAGCCAGAGAAAAGTTAAGCGAGAGATTTTACAAATAACAGAACGTTTTCAGAATAAACGAGAGATATGCGTAGGCACGCGATACTATGATTCGAGGTAATAATTAACACGGTTTTATGATGAATGGGCAGAACAGAAAAAGATATACGGTACTTGAATTAAGCATTGATCAAGAAAACCATAAAATATGAGAAGCGATTATAAGAAACATGTGAAGTACAAAAATTGTAATAGTTATCACATTACCAGAATTATCAGAGACATAACAGAGGCAGGGAATTATTAATTACGAGTTAAATTCAAGGAAACAGGTCAAGTAGAGAATTATTATAAAATATAGAAACTAACAGATAATACGTAGTCTCTAGTTTGCGATACGTGCGAGAAGAAAGAAAGATAATAGTCGGTATGGTAAAAGATAATTTTGGGATTAAGACAAATAATACTCAAGAGAATTAATACGCCACATACAACAAACCAAAGAGACTACAGACAACTACGATCAGCGGTATTAGCGAAGAAAATAATGAAAAAGATGTTATTCCATACGGCGCAATACTCCAAAGTCAAAAGAACGACGAGCAGGACCGCGCGGCGATGTAAGATCGCTCACGCGGTACACTCACTAAGATAAATTAATCAAAAACAATAGGTAAAGAAACATTCATGAAATAATAAAAGAAGTATAACGAAATAGTAGTGCTCAATAGCTAAGATAAGAATTGACAATTTAACAGAACACGCTGCTACACAGCGATATTAGATATTTAGGTATTCTAGAAGAGAAAGATAGTAAAATAAAGCAATAGTCACTAAAAAATGCGTAAGTAAGAGTCAACCAATCGCGAAGTTACTTGCAATAAAAAAAAGAAAGGGACAAGATAAGAAATAGTAGAGAATAAGGTACGAGGCCAGGTGGCTCACGCAGACCAACTGCAAGATAGAGAGAGAGAGAGAGAGAGAGATAAAGACACACTATATTGCAAGTAATTTCGTGGCTTCACAAAATAGAAAAGGAACCTCACTCACGTGAAAAGAAAATATAACAGGTACTAGAGAATGCGGCACGATAGCAATAAAAACTTCTGATAGTGATAGCGAAGACACGTCTGGCTTAGGCAAAAACTGAATGTAGAGTGTCGAGACGAGCGATGATCCTGATTTTCGTCGCGCTGCTGTCACGTGATTCTTCCTCAAATTTGCGTTATTCTAATTGGGCCAGCAGGTCGCGTAGGTCTGGTCTACAGGTAGGCGGCGATAATCCCTCGCCGCTTGTTTTTCGTCTTTCTCGCTGACAGGTATTGAGGTATCGGGACGTCGGGAGGTGGTCAGAGATGTTTACCCTCAGCTGTGCTGCATCATTGGCGAGAGGGGAGGTCGTACCGCTCATGTGTTGCGATATTGAGGTATGCGATAATATTGCGTCACCGATCTCTTGGACTTGCGACCGATTGTACTTCACTCCTCGCTTTACTGGTACTCCCCGTTGTAGCTATTTCGTTGGCGCTGCATCCCGGCCTTCGCTCATCGGAGCCCTCATGCCGAAACGATCTGGTGGTGATGTCCCTCGACCCGGATCCCCACACTATATCCACCAGATCCACGTGGTCAGCATAGTCTAGCCTATTCCACGCCACAGCCCTTCGATAGGACGGTTCATTAAGAGAAAACCGTCCTCTATTTGATAGACAACCACTTAGTAGATGTCGTGGTCGGCTCAGCTCCAGACTTATAAGTATCGTCGACGGGAGGCTTTGTTGTGTTTTTGACACACAGCCCTGTACGCCGTCTGGCAATGCATCCGAGCGGTAGATGTCCCGTCTCCTCGCGTCGATGGTACGATACCTGATGAGGTTGTAAATCTCACCACCCTTTTGGTGGAGTAAAAAGGACGTCACGCAAATACCGGAACCCGCGCGCCAACTTAATCTTGCGCGGTGCTTTTATTTCAAGAAAACTCAACACTTAATTCAAGTATACGTTTGTTACAACAAAGATTTTAAGTTATAGGTATGGAATTAAGAAGTTAGTAAGTGGACGTGAAGCTAACAGTCAAACAGTGGATGTGACGTTAATAGTTCGATGGTTGTCGCTAGACTGACTTCCGTGGTTGACAATTTCGAGTTCCTTAGAAAAGAAGGCGTTGACGTTTACTTCGTTATTAGAATATTAGGAAACAGATGATTGGTCAAGCAGATCGGAAAACCCAAGAAGGAGGTCCAGAGGTCGCCAATCACGGAAGAGTTGTAGTTTAAATTGCCAGATGGAAAATCTGGCAGAAATACTGAGGAAATAAAAAATGTGCGTAGGCTTAAAACGAGGATGCACTCTATAATAAAATTATATTACTGACAGCTGGCACGCAGACTCGCCAAATTACTTGACTTAGAAACTTCCCGAGTTTAAGGAATAAAATCCGAACGTGACGGTTAGCGTGGACACGAAGATTAAAAATATTCAAAAATTTTCCATTTAGCAGTGTCTCGCATCAGAGACGCAAAACATAAGGTTGCCATATGGACGCAGAATAAAAAAGCAGAAGTTGAGAGATAGAGTTTGCCAGTTTGTCAGATGAAGGGTTTATAGCCTTCGTTTATGGCCTTCGTTTATGGCGGTCAGGTACGAAAGCATTTTTTGCATCTAACCGTCCATCGGGTGAAAATTTAAATATAAGAAAAAATCATCGAAAGACATTACGAACGATATTACGATAACTATAGTTTGTTAGTCTAGATGCTGCTTGATACGCAACAGTAGAAGCATTGATTCTCGGTTTGGCTCCTAGCCGATAAGTCTTAAATAGTTGGAGGTACTGTTTGTGCATCACACACGACCCTGTTCACAACTTAGATAGGCATCCATCGGGAGTGGTTTCAACGGTATTCGTTCGTCTGTAGTCGGTGGTGGTCGGTGTTGAGCTGGTACGTGACCCCTGTCAGGCAGTGTCCTGGTATCTTGAAGCGGAAGTCTCGTATTTGGTTCTCGTAGAGCGTTACAAAATTGAAAAATAGAATAGAATTAGCTTAATAAAGAGAATTTCACTTGAAGATAACTAGTCGTTCGTTTTGGAGTATTGGCCTCAGACGTTCTTTCGTTATTTTTAGCGATATTCCGTACGTAGGGAAGTGCGATAATTGAACCATGTGACGGGGTACGAAATACCACGACACAATATAAATATGTCAGATTGCACGAAATTTAACTCACTGACTGCCGCAGTGACACGGTTAAATACAGTTTTATTGCATATGCAGATCAATGATACAATAGTCAGATATCGGTGTACTGATCTAGAACGTCTTCTCTCGGTCGTGGTCCCAAAAGTAGTGTCCAAAGCCTCCTTTGTTTCCACTTCAAAAATCGCCGTCCCTCCGTCACGCAAGCCATTCGTTGTTTTTACTCTCCACACCACCCGTAAGGGGGTGAGTCTGTTCCCAGAATGCACTCATAAGGCGCAACCTCTTCTGCAGCCATAGAGCCCGATCCCTTGGCGCCTCGCACTTGGGTTTGCATAAGCATCGGCCGGGAATCGAGAACACTGTTTGGACGCAGCGTCGCTTGAAAATCTTGAACTCCTTGGCGATGCGACACGGCCATACTGACTAGCACGCGTCCCGAGTGCCAAATATTCATTTGTCCAATTTACTTCTGAAACAATAAAACAGACATCGAACGAACTAACATTAGTTCGCGTTCGGCTTTCCTGACCATCCAAGTCTGACATCCTCCGTTCGCCAAATCTCAAACGGAAGTCCAAAAATTCCATATCCAAGGTGCCAATGGCTCTGTGGGCATGCCTTATTCGCATCCGTACAATTTCCAACCATTGCCCTACACTTACAATAGCTCTGCCGGCATGCTCTAAGCTTCCTTACATGTCTAAATACTGCCTTCACTTACAATAGCTATGCAGGCATGCTCTAAGCATCCTCACATGTTCCAACTACCGCCTTCACTTACAATAGCTCTGCAGGCATGCTCCAAGCATCCTCACATGTTCCAACTACTGCCTTTACTTACAATAGCTCTGCAGGCATGCTCTAAGCATCCTCACATGTTCCAACTACTGCCTTTACTTACAATAGCTCTGCAGGCATGCTTTGTTCATCCGTACAATTTCTAATTATTGCGACATGCTGAATCATTCTCAAGTTACATTTAGGCTTTGGGTTCGAGGATTCTGGGTGATTAAGTCCAGCGAGCATCGAAAGGCAAAGTTGCACTCTCGAATTGAAACAACGATAACCCACAGAGTGCCCTACTCTTTTTCGGATTTCTACACATAAATTCGACTTAACCAGAACCACATGTTCTCTCCGAATTCTCAGCAGAATTCAAAAACCGACCTACATGGGCACAATCTCTCTGCAAACCCCATGTTTGCGCTCATGACCACAACTTTTGGTGCCGTCACAATTTCACAAAAACCCACGAATCGCTACACGATTCTGTCGTCGTCTTTGCGGTTCCTGACTCTTCCATTACCTCGAGATACAAAGTTTTTGTTTCCTCGTCCTTCTGCTGTGCTACGGTCAACCAGTCATCAGCTTATTCGATTATTTTATTCACGTCGTCTTTGACTACTTTCAGTACATTCTTCTCTCCAAGTGGATTTCTAGATAGAAAATCGGCGTGCTTCATACGTTCACCCGCGCGATATTCTATTTCAAATTCAAACGATTGCAAAAATGCCCACCAACGGTAAACTCGTGACGTTAAATCTTTTTTAAGGCTCGCAGCCTTCAGTGAGTTACACTCCGTCACAACTATAAATTTGCGTCCAACTAGGTACTATCTGAAGTGCTTTATTGCATTTACAACTGCAAGGGTCTCGAGTTCATACGAATGATAACGAGTTTCAGCGTCTATGGTACGTTTGCTATAATAAGCGACCGGATGTTCTTCTTTGTCAATGCGTTGAAGTAATACAGCGCCATACCCGAGGGCACTAGCGTCAGTATGCAGTTCGATCGGAAGATTAGGGTCGAATATTCGCAGCAACGGTTCTGATGTTAAATGTTCAACGAGCTTGTTTCTAGCGTCGGTGTGTTCGTCTGTCCACGTTATCATCTTGGTGCTACCTGCAGTCAGTTTATAGAGAGGAGCTGCTATCTGCGAGAATCTTGGTATATACCTACGAAAATAAGATGCTAATCCTAACAATTGCCTTACCTGGGTCTGCGTTCGAGCGATGGGCGATTGTACCAGAGCTTCGGTTTTTCGAAGGTTGGGCCTCAGCTCTCCATGCGACACAGTGTACCCCAGATAATCAATCTCAGTTTTCAAGAACTTACATTTCTTCAAATTGAACGAAAATCCATTCTCGACTAATTTTGTCATTACGATTTTCAATCTATTTAGAGCTTCTTGTGCAGTTTTGCCCGGTATGAGAACATCGTCCAAATAAACAATCGCGAAAGAATATCTCAATTCTCCCAACGCGTTGTTAATTGATCTCTCATACACGGAAGGTGCATTCATCAGACCGAAAGGCATTGTTAAAAATTCGAACTGTCCATCGGGTGTAATAAATGCGAGTTTTTCGATTGAGTTTTTTGCTACGGGTATTTGATGGAATCCAGCTGTCATATCCAATGACGAAAAACTGATCTTGAATCAACGGCAACGGATAACGATCCGCTACTGCGTTCGAATTTAACTCCCGAAAGTCCACGCATAATCTATCCGGTCCATCCTTTTTCTTTACTAAGATTATTGGACTGGAAAATGGGCTTCTACTTTCCCGAACGATTCCTGCCTCGATCATTTTATCAATCAGACCTCTTACAGTCTCCCGTTCTACAAGGCCCAGTTTATAGGGTCTTCTCTGCACGATTTTATTTTCGTCTTTTAGCCTCATCTCAAAGCTGCCAGATGTTACTCGAATCTTTGGAGCTTCAACACTCATATGTTTCGCATAGAGCCTCAACAATTCTACAAGTGGTTCTCTTATTTCAACCACATCACAGTCAACGGCATTGATATCAATCGTTGAGCTAATCGAGCCAACAAATTTTCCAGGTTTTGCAAATGGTTCCGTCAAACGTGACTGAGACACCATTTGCCAACAGCTCTTTTCCCAGAATTAGTTTCGCGGGCAAACTTTCGTCCGGTACCACATACAGATCAATTTCAACATTTATTCCATTTAGCTCGGCAAACACAGAGATCTTTTTACAACAATCTACGTCTCCATTTCCAATACCCCTTAACCGTGTGAAGATTGATTTCCTTTTACCTGGCAACCTTTCTACCAAACTCTTGACTACAAGCGAACACTCCGAACCAGAATCAAAGATGAACGTCAATACCTTACCATCGGCCAGCCTCAAAGTATTCTCAGAAGAAGTCAAATTACATAGCCTTACTACCTTTTCATTCTTCTTAGGACAATGTGGGGCAATGCGTCTCTCCCCTTTGCAGCTGTAGCAGTTCACTAGTCTCCTAGAGTCCGAGCTTCTGCTGTCCGAACCCTTGCCCCTTGCATGGCTGCTTCTTTGTGAGCGCGGGGCTGATCGGCAGTCGGCCCTGCGATATCCATTCCTCACGCAATTATAGCAGTCGATGTCCAAACGATGCGACTCACCATCCCGCGGCACCGAAGTCTTAGTATGTGGACCAGGGGCTCCGATAAATGCACGCGGTCGATGATGGTCGGTCGTTTGTCCATCGAAGTACGACATCGCTTCCTGCAAACTTTTTGGCGATTCGGGCACGAATACGTTGCGAACGAATCGGTTTTTCTCCGAATACGATAATCTCGCAAGTTGAGCGGCCGTTTCGTCAACCGTTTTCCCCTCATTGAGCCACGCTTTCAACTTTCTTCCTCTTTTCATGAAGTTCTCCAGCGTAAACTCAGCGTCCTCTGTCCAGATCGTGTGTAGCTCCGACGCGACATTCTTATTTTTTGCATACGCGCTTAAAAATTCGGCACGTATTTCGACCCAGGTTTTCCCTGGGGGATCCATACACGTAAACCACTGAGCTGCTTCGCCTTTGAATGCTTTCGCCAAGTGCTGGACCACCTCATAATCATCGGGGCTATGTCGACGAATCCACTCGTCAACCATTTTCGCCCAACCGGTTGCGTCTGTTGTTTTCGCATCGAATTTGACGAGATCCATCGGAGCACGTTCTCGTCTAGAGAGCAACGCAAGAAGTCGCAGATTCTCCTCCTCCAATCTTGCTTCACGTCTTCTGCGCCTATTCTTCCTTTGCATTGAATCGTCAGATTCGTACTCGGACTCTGATGTCGTTGGGGACCGATTTCTCTTCCGACTTCGAGATTTTACATTGTTTGTCTCATGGTCAGTCATACCTACACTCTTTCCAGCGTCTCTCGCCACACTTGCACTCTGTTCACCGTTTCTTTCCATTGTTTTATCCAACGTTACCCACTAACACGGTTTACCTACAATCTACACCGCCCTCAAAACACAGTCGATTAAACGTTCTGTATCCCACTTCTGATGTCAGATTGCACGAAATTTAACTTACTGACTGCCGCAGTGACACGGTTAAATACAGTTTTATTGCATATGCAGATCAATGATACAATAGTCAGATATCGGTGTACTGATCTAGAACGTCTTCTCTCGGTCGTGGTCCCAAAAGTAGTGTCCAAAGCCTCCTTTGTTTCCACTTCAAAAATCGCCGTCCCTCCGTCACGCAAGCCATTCGTTGTTTTTACTCTCCACACCACCCGTAAGGGGGTGAGTCTGTTCCCAGAATGCACTCATAAGGCGCAACCTCTTCTGCAGCCATAGAGCCCGATCCCTTGGCGCCTCGCACTTGGGTTTGCATAAGCATCGGCCGGGAATCGGGAACACTATTTGGACGCAGCGTCGCTTGAAAATCTCGAACTCCTTGGCGATGCGACATATATCTTGTAACGTGGCGTTTCAGAGTCGCCCGTCACAAGGGCACACAACCGTTATCATTTCTAGTTTACGCGTCCTCAGCAGGGTACTCCAACCGAACTCGATACAAAATAGGCAATAACTACCTTTAACTAATTCTTTCTTTGTAAATTCTTTATTTCGCGCTTCGGCGCAAGCTAATAACGTACTTGGACGACAACGATCCCGACCGACGAGGGACCACTAGCTACCGTTTCCAGCTCTCGACGACTTCGCCTACCGACGGTCTAATCAGACTATACTGGCTACCTTGGTGCACCTTTATATACACCTGGGGTAGCATCCACCCGAACCTTCCGTATCGCCTCGACTGCCGGTGAACAAGGAGATAAAAATTCTCCCGGCGGCCGAGGGTACCGTTTCTCGAAGAGGAAACAGCCGCCCGCTTTATCGGATGCCGTAAGGATGGCGTGAAGGGCAGACCGTAGCCTGCCATCTTCCGACTTACTGGCCTGGTGCCGGACCGACCCCAAACCACTACGTCCAGGTTGATAAAGCCATCGTTCCGAGGATCGACGCTGCCTTCATATCGGCAGGGACTAATTGTGTGGGTGGTGGTCCACGGTTTGGCCAACCGTCTGACTGCACGACCTCAGGTACAGGCAGCTAGCTACTGTCTGTGCAAAAGCCGGTGGAGGTGAACAATGAGGCGTCACTCTCCACCCGGTAACTTTGGCCGAGAGGCACCCTGTGTATGCCTCTGTCGAAGAATTCCCCGATGATAGGCAACCTGGACAGTAAACTGAAGCAGCAATTGAATCGTACGAGTTGGTGTCAATGACGAAATCATGAGCAGCACATTACGCATCATCTAGCGGTAATTTTGGAAAACGCACGACCACGCCGTAACCAATGTTCGCCACAGGGGGATGGCCTATTTGCGGTGGGGGTCAACCCAACCAATCAAAGGGAAGAAGAATCACCTCGCGACAACCGCGAGATCGGCGAGCCGAACTCCGACCTCCTTCTATTCTACGCTTGACCTGCTGGGTGACAGCATTGTATTTCTTCATCCTCCCGATCTAAGCTACCGATACCTTTCCTTCTACCGCTATCGTTTTCTACCGTTGATCGTCCCGCTACCGTTCTATCATTTATTCTACCGTAAAATTTATCCTATAAACTCGTTTCATTCTTTTTCCCTTCCTTTTCAGTTTTGCTAGTATTACGTTTAATTAAAAGTAGAGTCAGTTTGTGTGTCTGAAGTCACCAACCAAGGTAAGGCTTCTGCCTCTGTATTGTATCATTACGAAGTTGCTCATAATTTCTATTCTTTCTTATGATATTTATCGACTTTTTGTGAATCATAGTCCACGGCTTAAAGTTGCAGTGAGCCGCCGTGTGGCTGCATGATTTCGGTCATTAATATTATATTTATTGTTTCTTGGTTGCATCGTGTGATGCCAGTTTTGTGTGAATCATGGTCCACGGCCTAGAGTTGCAGTAAGCCGCCGTGTGACTGCATGATTTCAGTAATTTATTATTTTCGTATCTGAGCGACCTCGTAACTGCCGAATAATTATTTCTTCTGTATTTATGATTTTTCTGATTATTTGTGAATTACTATTAGCCTGCTTCTGTACTTTCTATCGTATTTTGAGCCCTATTGGCTTCATATTTCATTCCATACTCTTTTTGTAATGATAGTGTGCTTCATATTTTATTTCTGTTATTGCTTATTATATTTTTATTTATTTTTGTGCCTATTGTATCATATATCGAGTTCCTTGGAGTACAACCGAGCGTAGAATCAGCCCCTAGATATTACTGCACTTTTTCTTTGTTGCTATTGGCAATTTTATATTATTTTTGCCTGTTATTCTTTTCTCTGTATTTTGTTGAATTAAGTTCTGCGAATTATTTTTTTGTACTGCGGTGTATTTAGTGTATTTCTTTATTTTGTAAACTCTCCAAAATTCTCACTCTCTCGTAATTTTGTATTTTGTATTCTCTCAAAAGTTATGTTTAGGAATTCATTATTTAATTCTTCAAGTATGTAATAATTATAAATTATCGAATCTACCGTTTATGAATAATTCTACCGAAGCTATCTAGTCGATCGTTTGCCGACTTTGTAAATTGTTAATGAATGTCAATCTTTCGTAGTGGTTATAATTTATGGTAAATTCGTCGTATTATTTACCAAACTATCGTTACGTTGTTTTCTACCGATCGCAGTAAAGTTCTCTCGTTTCTAATTGACAGAATAATAATTTTCGTAGCGTCATTTGCAACTTGGGTAAGATCACGTCGCCCAGTGACGTGTAGTTTTAAGTAAATTCTTGCATTATATCGCATCTCCCGACCTACGTTCATTTTTCTCTGTTAACTACCGTCTCTCGTTTCAAAGCCACCGTTTACTGCTATTCTACCGAAATTATTGTGAACAACGATTGTTTATTTTATTAACTACCGCTGTCGATACCATTTTATTCGCCTGACTCAACCATATGAACTTCTCGACAATATATGATCGATTGACCTGTTCATTTTCCTTTTGACGTGAGTTTATTCTTTATTTCGCTATTTTCTTTAATTCTGTAATTACTGTTAGCTGCCTTGAATACCGCCACTCTACCGGGATGTACGCGTACGTACCTGAGCCTAGCCAGCCATACAATGGGTTCTCTATTTATTTTTTGCACGGTTTTGTGTTATTTTTATTGATTTGTATTATTGTTTGAAAATCGACGCTAACGCGTCTGGCGCCCAACATAATTGATTTTGTTATAGTTTGATATTGTGAATGAGTAGAGAATCGCGCCAAAGTGTCAACTGTAAGTCCCCATCCGAGGGTAACAGAATTTAGCGTTACAATATATATATATATATATATATATTGTAACGTACTTTGACGTTACGGAAAATAAATATGAATTCGCGAGTTTAATTATCAAGTCAAAAGAAATCAAGAGCGTGAATCAAATGTTTTGAAAATGCTTCAATGCGTAATATGTGTTTCTCGTTCAAAGTTTTTTAATTAATTACTTCCATATTTTTAACACCTATACTTTCAACAATTGGAGAAGCCGACAACGATTATTGTCATTTATTTGAAGAACCTGCGCTCGCCAGATTGTATTTTACGATTCTGTCTTGTATCTTAATCCTCCTTCCTATAAGCGGTAAATTACTCTTAAAGTTATATCACTTTTTAATCATAACAGATATTTAATATGTAACCACTAACCTACAATAGAGAATAGCTTCAATAGTATTACGTCTATAGTAAATAATGTCTTATTGTATATTTTTTATATTATAGAAAAAATTTTTCGTTCTTGACAGTTGAATAAAAAAATGTTTCGTTCTGAGGAGGGCCCATATCCGGACCAAAACGTTAACGAAAATAGGTTTCACATTTCTATGATCGCTCACCAAGATTCAATAATATTGTAACGTTCTAGACGTTACGTTAATAAAATATGGGTCCGCGAGTTTACTTATTAAGTCAAAGAAATCAAGAGCGTAAATATAATATTGTGAAAAGCTTTTAATGCGTAATATGTGTTTCTCGTTTAAAGTCTGAAACAAGACTGTTTTTACAATAATGTTGGTTGACGCAGCAACCTTATTCTTTTGAAAGACATAAGAGGTTTATAAACGTCTTTTATCTATGCTGACTACTAGATCATTAAAGAGGAGGCAAAACGGGTGATTTCACCCTTTGTAACACTACTCCCCCCCGAGGAAAAGAGTCGTCCCGACTCGGGAAAGATAAAACAATTATAAAAGTGATCTAGCAGTCAGTGCTCAAAGGTGAGTTGGAGCTGTGGCACTAAAAATTTAAGGACTCCCTTTTTTACTATCTGGCATTTGCCCACAGTCTCAAGGTAAACCACAGAAAACCTTGAGCAGATAGTTGAGCGTTAAATAATTTCAAAAAAATTTATGTGCCTTGTTTTTATAAAGGTTGGTGTTATTGAGTGTTGTGTGACTTCATGAATTTGAGGACATCAAAATCATCCGGATCGTCGTCGAAAAGAAAATTCATTCCTCTTCAGGGAAAATAGTCCGGTGAATCAAACACAGATGAGTACGACGACGCGGGAAACCATAACTGGAAGAACTCTGGGTCCTAGGCAACGTAAAGGTTGATTCCCTCTGAGAACCGGCACAGAAAACAGGAAAAAGGAATGGGTGACTGAATCCAAGACTTCTTCAGAAACAGCACACCCTAGAGTTTGGAGGACAAATGTGAGTGGTGGTATAACAATTCAAATTCACTAAGTGAATTTGGGAGAATACACGAATAAAACAAATTAAATATGTATTCAAAAGAAAAGAAACGATCTTATCTGAATCATTTCTGCGTCCTCCTTCAAAATAAGACCACCAGTCATCTTCAGGAATCGGGGAAAGATTGAATGGGAAAAGGCTGTGTCAAGTAACCTGAAAAAGTACTCACAAAAACTGACACTTAAGGTTAATAAAATGTGAAAATCAAGCAATCGCTCATCGACCTCGAAAAATAATCGTAGCTCTTTTCAGATTAATAAACCAAAGCCTATCCGACAGAAAACTCGATTCCGAAGAAGAAATTTCTAGAAGGAAACAAAACTCTTAGCAAAACAAAAGATCATTTGAGAACAAACATCTTCTTATATTGAAAACATCAGATCGTTGTTGTTCTCCGGCCGGCACGGACGCCGGCCGGGGCGTTTTCCATATTTCCCCTAAATAAATTCCCAAAAACTCCTAGATTTCCCAAAAATAAAGTTGCTTGGCACACCGTCGACAGTGTGCCAGACAACTCTTGCACTCCTCCCCCTAGCACGCTTCGTGCGAAGAGCGGCAGCCAGCCGCGAGCCCGAAGAAGGTACTTGACCAGGACTCGACACCGATCGACACGACAACGATCCTTGGAGCTACGCTGAAATCCGGCTCTTTTTCAACGATAATAGATGTAAGCTCTTTGAAAAATTCATGAATCAAAAGAAATAATTTAATTCTAATTTGAAAGATCCAAATAAAAAGAGCAAACCCGTCTTAAAATCACTCTCTCTTATTTATAGAGCAACGCTTGAAGCAACATCAGGTTCGACGTAGTAAAATCGAGCCGACCAAAACCCGATTTCGTCTAAGCGTCATTACGCCTTGAACCTACAAAATGGAGACCAGCTACGCGAAATATCGATTGCAAGAAAATGAATTTTTTAAAACATAACCTTTCACAATCTTTATGTTTTTTCAATAAAGAAAATCTATTTTATTATTTTTTATGTCTTTTACTTAATTAAATGTATCCCTTAATAAAGCAAGTATAAGTTAACTATATGCTATCCGCATGTTAAGGAAATACAAAAATCTTTAAAAACTTGATCAGCCGTAGCTTCTGCATTAATAACCAAAACAGAAGCCGATAAAGAAGAAAAGGTTTGTTTTACTAGCCAATCTTCATGAACCTTATGAATAGTTCTGAGTAGCTCTAAGGAAATACTCGATTCTTCCTCACGAGAATGGGAACTAACTTGAGCAAAAGAAGTTTCTGGGGAAACTCGCAAATAAACAATCAAATCTATTCTGAGCTCAGACGAGCGAATGAGAAGATCGAAAATTTTCATCAATAAAAGAGATTCAAAGTCGCGAAAATTACCTAACCTTCGACGAGCTTCATTTCCCTGACAGGCAATAAAATAGGTTGGGAATGCCTGTCACGCATAACCAAAATAATTCAAAGAAAGAGGTTAACTCCAATGATAATTTTATATAAAAACGTCTGAAACTAGTTCCTCAAACCAGCCTCAGAAGAAGAGTTAGTTTGAGGATTGAGGATTTTCTTCCCCAACCTCTTTATCCCTTCTTGGCTAATTATAGGAATCTGAATGCGAGTTTTGTATCATTTCTCTACTATTCTTTTTAAGTAAAAAGCAATGATTAGCATCATGTCCTATTTTATGACAAAATAAACAAGTTACTACATTTTGATCTGTCGTAACTGCGCCTCTAATTTCGTGTTTGTTACTCTGATTCTGAAGAGAACCACGATTTACACGATTATAATACTTGTTATTATTTTTATTTCTGTAATTTTGAGGCTTTGGCTCCTCCGAGTGTTCAAAACCTCGTCTTTCTGAGGTGCTTTTGGACACCTCAATCCGACGAAACCGGTTCAACCCAAAATATTGTTTTCTCATTGCCTCCACCTCGAGGGCTTTGGCCGTTGCCTCCCGCAGAGAAGTGAGACCCGATGTCCCAACGGCCATTTCAATTTCTGGATCATTGATTGCGTTGAAGAAAGCTTGTGTCGCTAATGAATTACGAGACGGCTCGTGATCTGGCAAAGCTACACGAGAAAGCCGTTCAATATCTTGACTAAGAGACGCGAGGTCTTCGTCTCGTCCTTGTCTTCTAGTCTGTAATTGAGCTGTGTACAGTTTTGTAAAGTGGTCATTTCCGTATCTTAATTTAAGCGCGGAGCTAAGTTTTTCATAGTCGGAAATTTCTTCCTCAGACAATGCCGTTAAAACATTCAAAGCCGGCGTTCAAAGACAAGAGGCAAGACTGTGGGCCCTCATGGCGGAGTCCCACTGGTTATGCTTTGCAATCGTATTAAACTGGCGTTCATAATCTGCCCATGGAATCTTTCCATCAAAAATTGGCGGTTTTAAAGGATAAAAAGGTTTCTCGTTAATTTGAGAAGCAACCCCAGGAAATCTTGTATTATTCAATTGGTTTAAATAGGAATAGCGAGGTTGAACGTGAGGCAAAGGCTCGGAAAAGCCAACCTCATTATTAACTGTTACTCTACCAATTGGGGATTCATCTATTCCCCTAATAAAAGGCACAGACCTTGAGTCTCGTACATCCTGGAACTGTCCTGGATGTCGGACCTGTCGAACAGCGGGAACGGGAACAGGAGAGGGAACAGGAGAGGGAAGCGGAGTAACGACTCTGGAACCTCGTGGGGTGACGGTCGGTTCTCCTGAGCCATTCACCTGATGAACAGCCTGAAGAGCTGCCACAGTCGTCCGGAACAGTTCATGCAGACTGGTCTCGGATCGTTCTTGAGCTTCTCTATCAAGTCTCCGCTGCTCCAACTGAGAGGCAATTTCCCATTCTCGTTGTTCTTGTTCTCTTCTTCGCTGCTCCAACTGAGAGGCAAGTTCTCTTTCTCGTTGTTCTTGTTCTCTTTTTCGCTGCTCTTGTTGATCAAGAAGCAGCTGAAGAAGTTGCTGTTGTTGGCACTCAGCGGCTTCTTGTTGTTGAGACATGATCTTCAGTAGATCAATCTGAGAGACTGTCGCAGGAATTGGATGAGGGTCCACTGAAGTTGATGGAATCGTTTCAGGGACCCGCGGATTCTCCATAACGAAAGGTTCTTCTCCGCCACTTTCCCTTCGACGTGAGCGCGTCAAACGACTGTTGCTCATAGTTTATTTCACGCACTGAATTGACTTAATAGAAAAGAAACTCAAGATCCCGCTTCTGACACCAATGTAACGTACTTTGACGTTACGGAAAATAAATATGAATCCGCGAGTATAATTATCAAGTCAAAAAAAATCAAGAGCGTAAATAAAATGTTTTGAAAATGCTTTAATGCGTAATATGTGTTGCTCGTTTAAAGTCTGAAACAAGACTGTTTTTACAATAATGTTGGTTGACGCAGCAACCTCATTCTTTTGAAAGACGTAAGAGGTTTATGAACGTCTTTCATCTATGCTCACTACTAGATCATTAAAGAGGGGGCAAAACGGGTGATTTCACCCTTTGTAACAATATATATCAAAATGAAACATCAATAATAAATTTTTTCCTCATCCTTTTACTTCATAAAATCAATTCATATAAATATAGATTATACATTAATATATTTGAATATAAATGAAGGTAATTAAATTGAATCATTCAATAATGAAAAAAATTATTAATTTTGAAGAGCTATTTTTCCTTAATTAATGGATAACTGATTTTCAAGAATTAAAAATATGGAATCAAATAATTAATTGTTCATCTATCTTTATGTTTTTTTTAAAACTTTTCATTAAGTTCTAATCCATTGTATAGATGCTACAAATTACAATACATGAAATACATCAAATGGCATTTTTCCAATGAATAATATTTCTATTCCAGATAATAACGAGCAAATAATTGAATAATATGTGAAATTTTTTTAATAATTATATTTATTTTTCAAAAATTCAATTGATGTAAAATTTTTTTTTCTTCCAAAAATTTTTTTTTTTCAGAAGTTATCAAAAATTATGATATACATTTATATATACTGTAACCGATTTTTATGAGTTGAGGGTAAACGATAGGAACGAGATAATTAGTTACCCTACGGCGCAGTCACTAACCTGAATAATTAGATAGAGAGAGAGGTAATAAGAGAGAAAGATACGATAGTTGGGCGCCAGACGCACATGCGTCAAAAATAGATAATTAGAGAAAAAGACAAAGGTAAAGGTAAAGGTAATAAATAAAGGTAAGGTCAGGTTCTACGACGGTTTTGCACAGTTTGCTCAGATAGACAAGATAATGGTAGAGGGGCGGAGTCGAATCCAATAGATAAAATAAGAAACAGGTGAAGCAGGAATAATATCAAATATATTAAGCAAGAAGCGATAAATTTAATGACAAGCAAGTAGCTGAAGAGATTGAGATACAATTACGATAAATGCGATAATTAACAATATTTACAGCTAGAGAAAGGTTAAGCGAGAGAGTTAACTAATAACGAAACGTTTTCCGAATAAGCGGGAAATATGCGCAAGCTCGCGATACTAAAGGTAATGGTTAACACGGTTTTATGATAGATAGGCAGAACAGAAAAAGATATACTGTACTTAAATTAAGCGGTAAGCAAATAAGTCATAAAATATGAGCAGCGATTATAAACACATGCGAGATACAACAATTGTAATAGTTATCACATTACCAGAATGATCAGAAATAGGCAGACAGGGAATTATGAATTACAAGGTAAATTCAAGCAACAGGTCAAATAGAAAATTATCATAAGATATAGGTACTAAAAGATAATACGTAGTCTCTAGTTTGCGGTAAGTGCGAGAGAAAGAGAGATAATATTCGGTACGATAAAAGGTAATTCAAGATAAGGCAAACAATATTTAAGATAATTAATATGCAACGTACGGCAAACCAAATAGACTACGGACAACTACGATCAGCGATATTAGCGAAGAAAATAATGAAAAAGATGTTATGCGATACGGCACAATACTCCAATGTCAAATGAACGACGAGTGGGACCGCGCAGCGATATAAGATCGCTCCCGCGGTACACCCACTAAGATACGATAATCAACGGTGATAGGTAAAGAGACAGATATAACTAATCAGATAAAATATAACAAAATAGCAATGCTCAATAGCTAAGATAAAAATTGATCCTTCAACGGAACGCGCTGCTAGACAGCGATATTGGACATTCGAATATTCCAGGAGAGAAAGATAATAAAATAAAGCGATAGTCACTACAGTGCGTAAGTAATAGTCAATCAGTCGCGAAGTTACTTGCAATAAGACAGAGAAAGGGACAAGATAAGAGACAAGAGAGAATAAGGTACAAGCCCAGGTGGCTCAAGCAGACCAACTGCAAGATAAAGAGAAAAGATACGAGCTCAATTGGCTCAAGCAGACCAACTGCAAGGTAAAGAGAGAAAGAGATAAAGGTAAAGGTACGATATATTGCAAGTAATCTCGTGGCTTCACAAAATAGAAAAGGAACCTCACTTACGTAAAAGAAGATCTAAACAGGTGCGAGAGAATGCGATAAGGTAGCGGTAATTGAAGTGATAACAGGAACACTTGTACTATTCACGAAAGCTGAAGGTAGGGTTAATAAAGGCAAAACTGGCAGTAGAGTTACGAAAAGGCACGTCTGCTGTTATCTGTAACTGAACGTAGGGTGACGAGATAATCGATGATCCTGATTTTCGTCGAGCTGCTGTCACGTGATTCTTCCTCAAATTTGTGGTATTCTAATTGGACCAGCAGGTCGCGTAGGTCTGGTCTACGGGTAGGCGGCGATAATCCCTCGCCGCTTGTTTTTCTTCTCCCTCGACGACAGGTATCGAGGTATCGGGACGTCGGAAGGTGGTCAGAGATGTTTTCCTTCAGCTGTGCGGTATCGTTGGTGAGAGGGGAGGTCGTACTGCTCATGTGTTGCGATATTGAGGTGTGCGGCAATGTTACGTCACCGGTCTCCTGGACTTGCGACAGACTGTAACTCACTCCTTGCTTTACTGGTACTCCCCGTTGTAGCTATTTCGTCGGCGCTGCATCCCGGCCCTCGCTCATTGACGCCCTCATGCCGGAACGATCTGGTGGTGATGGCCCTCAACCCGGATCCCCACACTAGATCCACCAGATCCACGTGGTCAGCATATCATTAGCCTATTCCATGCCGCAGTCCTTCGATAGGACGGTTCGTGAAGAGAAAACCGTCCTCTATTGGATAGTCAACGACTTAGTAGATGTTAGGGTCGGTTCAGCTCCAGGCTGATAAGTATCGTCGACGGGAGGCTTTGTTGTGTTTTTGACGCACAGCCCTGTACGCCGCCTAACGATGCATCTGAGCGGTAGAAGCATTCATTCGTGGTTCGGCTCCTGGCCGATAAGTCTCAAATAGTTGGAGGTGCTGTTTGTGCATCACGCACGACCCTGTTCGACAACTAGATAGGCATCCATCGGGAGTGGTTTCAGCGGTATTCGTTCGTCTGTAGTCGGTGGTGGTCGATGTTGAGCTGGTACGTGACCCCTGTCAGGCAGTGTCCTGGTATCTTGACGCGATGGTCTCGCGGATGGTTCTCGTAGAGCATTACAGAATTAGAAAATAGCATACAATTAGCTTAGTAAAGAGAATTCAACTTAAAGATAATTAGTCGTTCATTTTTGGAGTATTGGCCTCAGACGTGCTTTCGTTATTTTTAGCGATATCTGCGACTAGGGGAATGCGATAATTAAACAAAGTGACGGGGTACGGAATACCACGTCACAATACATATATATATATGTATATATGTCAAAATAAAACGTAAATAATAAATTTGTTCATGGTCCTTCTATTGAATAAAAACAATTTTAATTATACCTTATAAATATGTATAAAAATTGTACAATAATATAATTGAATATGAATGAAGGTGATTAAATTTGATAATTTACTAATAACAAAAAATTAATAATTCAAATAAATCATTTTTTTTATATTTATGGATAATCAATTTTTGAAAACTCAAAATATAAAATTGAATGATTATTCATTTATTTATCTGTATGGTTTATTCAAACTCTTCAGTAAGTTCTCATCCATTGTAAAGATGTTCCAAATTACAATACATAAAGCACATTGAATGGCATCTTTCAATGAATAATATTTTTATTGTGAATACTATGTGAGCATATAATTAAAAAAAATATAAGATTTCCTTAATGATTATATTTAGTTTGAAAAAATTTAATACATCTGAAATATTTTTTTTTTTTGTGAATTTTTCTTTTTTCGAAAGTTAATTCAAAATTGAAATATGTATATATATTTATATATATGTCAAAATAACACATGAATAATAAATTCATTCATCGTTCTTCTATTGAATAAAAATAATTTTAATTGTAATTTATAAATATACATAAAAATATCACAATAATATAATTGAATATGAAAGGAGGTAATCAAATTGAATAATTTGTTAATAACAAAAAATCAATGATTCTAAAAAATTATTTTTTCTAAATTTATGTATAATTAATTTTTGAAAATTAAAAATATGAAATTAAATGATTGATTATTTATCTATCTCTATGTTCCCTTCGAACTCTTCAATAAGTTCAAATCCATTGTATGAATGTTCCAATTTACAATACATTAAGCACATTGAATAGCATTTTTTTGATGATTATATTTAGTTTAAAAAAATTTAATTCATCTGAAATTTTTTTTTTTTATAAACTTTTCTTTCTTCGAAAGTTACTTTAGAATTAAAATAAATATATATATTGTTACGATATAATAGGAAGTAATGTTACGAAAGGTGAAATCACCCGTTTTGTCCCCTTTTAAATAATCTAGTAGTCATCATAGATAAAAGACGTTTATAAACCTCTTATGTCTTTAAAAAGAATACGGTTGCTGCGTCAACCGACATTATTGTAAAAACAGTCAGTCTCTAGACTTTAAAAAGAGAGCTTGTGTCCAAATACATCTATCGAATGCTTAGCTATGGTACATCTCCCGATGTCGGCAGAGTCTTTATCAAAAGTCTCTTTAAAATCGTTAAAAAGGCAAACGAGACTGTTAGTCTGAGCGATATCTGAATCTTTAGAAGACCTAGTAAAGAGTTCCGTGAGATAAGAAGGAACGACTGAAGAGTCCGAAACATGTTCTAAAACGCGCAAAGACGAGAGGGTTTCTTTCTGTTCAGAAGAGTTGATAAACCTAGACGTTTCAAGGTTGATTTTACGGTAACCAGAACAGAGAGTCGAATCCCTGGTAGAAATGACTCAGTTGTGAGCGGAAAGAAAATCTACGCCTAAAATGCATTTATCTTCTATATCAGCTGCTAGAACTTCATGTGGGGATTGAACACAATCCGCTACTGTTACCTGCACGACCATCTTACCTGCGACAGGGGTAGTTGCTCCGGTAGCAGGGCGAATAGAAACAGAAGGATTAATTGAAACAAGAGACGAAATCATATCAGAACGAACAACGGAAATTTCGGCTCCAGTATCTATCACCCACAAACAACCTAGTCCGTTAACAGAACCTTTAGCATATAGGCCGGTACGTCGCAGGCCTCTAACCACGAACTGTAAAGCAATAGGGCTAAGGAACTTGGAAGAAACCGATGATATCCGCCCTTTCGAAACATTGGTAGCTAGTTTCCCGAATTCTAAGGAACAGAAGCTTGCTCTGCCCAAACCGGACTTAAGGGTGCTCTCTTGGAGGCATTTTTGTGCCACGAATCTTTCACAGTTTTCAACTGACAGTCGAGTTTGAAACAATTCATCGCGATATGTCCTCTTACGCCGCAAAACTGGCACTCTGAGACAGGCCGATTGGAGTTTGATCTATTGTAACGAGAAAAACCACTATTTTTCCTTCCTGGAAGAGAATCTGAGCTAGGCTGATTGTCTGAAGGACGGGACGAAGAATTTTCTGAAGGTTCAGCTTGGCTCAATCGATGAAGTTGACGCGAACCTAAATCCGCCTCGTTTATGGCTTCTAATTCTAAGCCCTGAATAATTGCTTCGTGTAGAGAAGTTGGAGCTGCGAGCCTCAGATGATACCGAAGCTCCGGGTTCCGAATCACAATAATGAATTTCGCCCGAGCTATCTAATCTCTAGCCTTTTCTGCACAATCAGTAAGGGAATCTCGAGCGAGACGTTCGATGTCATTTCCGAGAGAGGCTAAATCTTCCTTGGGCCCTTGACGTCTATTTTCAAACTGAGTAAAATAAAGTTTGGAAAGATGTTCTTCGCCAAACCGGAGTTTAAGAGCCGCACAAATGCTGTCGAAATTTTCAGAATCCGAATCTGAAAGCGATCCAAGAACTACCAAGGCCGGACCAGACAAAGACGCTGTCAAATTAGCTGCTTTCTGGGACGGATTCCAACCATTAACCTTACTAATCATGTTGAACTGACGTTCGTATAGACTCCAAGCAGACGAACCGTCATACGAACCGGGCTTCAAATTCGATTGTTTCGAGGGCAACTCTACAATACTCGCGGCAGGTACAGAGACCTGATTAAGTCCCAACGAGCTCCGAGTCTGCGGAGGGAGAACATTGACAGTTCCGCGCGATTTTAAAAAGGCCAAGAACTCTGACTGAATATCGACGCTAGGATGAGACGACGCGACAGGAGGCTCAACTACTTTTGAAATATCACGTGACGGAACATCGTGGCATCGCGGAAAAGAGCTAACCTGAGCTTGTCGCGAGACATGAGCAAGTGGAAAATTTTTAGCAACAGGGGGAATTTCGCCTTCCCCATAAATGGCGTCAGACCTTGATTGATCCAGAATTGAATGAATGGACGTCCTCCTTGCTGGGACCGGGACTGAAGGAAGAGAAGTCCTTCTACGTGGGGACGGAACTGGGCGTATTTGGAATTCCTGCGGCCGCTCCTGAAGCTTCTGCACACCTTGCAGGATCCCGATCAGCGCCTGGGACACGATTTCTCGTTGTTGACGCTGTTGCGAGAGGAGTTCGTGCAGAAGATTCTGCCCTTCTTGTTGCTGCAGTTTTAGCTGTTGTTGGTGTTGTTGTTGCTGTTGTTGATGTTGTTGTTGCTGCTGTATCTGTCGCATTAGTAAATCTTGGTTTCCCTGGATGAGCTCTGCCAAGAGAGCTAGTTGGGGCTGGGGCTGAACCTCAGCTTCCGAACGACGAGAAACGGGAGGAAACGCCGGTTCAGGAGAACGCTGGCACGACGAAACGCGTCCGGCAGCTCGTCGCTCCGCGCGTGATGCTCTCGACGTAGGAGTTCGTTGCATTATTGTTTTGTATATGTGAATATAGAGGTGGTCTAGTGGAGTAAGGCTCCGGTAAAGCATCGCTAGATACCAGGTTCGATTCCTGGCTCCGTCGTTAATTTTTCGAATTTACCAGTAGTTCAAAAATTATATACGTTTCATTGTTTTGTATACTTCTTTACACTCAAAATCCACTCAAATGGCACAGAAGAGATCCCACTTCTGACACCAATGTAACAACGGGGGAAATTAAGAAAGATCTAAGAGAATCAAAGAGTTCTCTGTGCGATTTAAGCGAACGCCGAGCCAAAGAAGTCTCACGAACAAGGAATATTTTAGAAAGAAAATAGATGTATTTGAACACAAGCTCTCTTTTTAAAGTCTAGAGACTGACTGTTTTTACAATAATGTCGGTTGACGCAGCAACCTTATTGTTTTTAGAGACATAAGAGGTTTATAAACGTCTTTTATCTATGATGACTACTAGATCATTTAAAAGGGGACAAAACGGGTGATTTTACCCTTTGTAACATTATATATTTATATACATGTCAAAATAACACATTAATGATAAATTCATTCATCGTCCTTCTATCAAATGGAAATAATTTTAATTATAGTGGATAAATATATATAAAAATAATACAATAATATAATTGAATACGAATGGAGGTAATTAAATTGAATAATTGATTTTATTGAAAAAATTAATAATTTAAAGGAATTATTTTTTCTAAATTTATGGATAATTAATTTTCAAAAATTGAAAATACGAAATTAAATGATTAATTATTTATCTATCTGTATGTTTCATTCGAACTTTTCAATAGGTTCAAATCCATTGTATGAATGTTCCAATTTACAATACATTGAGCACATTGAATGTCATTTTTTTAATGAATAATATTTTCATTCTGATCAATATGTGAGCAAATAATTGGAATATATATAGGATTTTTTTAATAATTATATTTACTTTGGAAAAATTCGATTGATGTAGAATATTTTCTTTTCTTAGATTTTCTTCCTTTAAAAGTTGATTAAAAATTATAACAGACATATATTTTAATTTTTAATTAACTTTCATACATATATATATTTATAAATCAGAATAAAACATGGATAATGAATTTATTTACCATCCTCCCATTCAATAAAAATAATTTGAATTATAATTTATGAATACATATATGTCAGATATACAAAGTTGAATAAAGAGTTTCACACAGTTTATTTATTTGTAAACCGCAGAGACACCGAAAAACACAACTTTATTCAAATCGTTTGGAAATCATTCTGAAAGAAGTAACCAAGTTAACTAAGAACAAAACAAATCCAACCAAAACAAGTTCCATCAACGTCATACAACCGGTGATCAAAATGTAACAAAGACACAATATGGTGATGCGACACGGCCATACTGACTAGCACGCGTCTCGAGTTCCAGTTTTTCATTCTTCTAATTTATTTCTGAAACAAAAAAACATCGAAGAAACCTTCATTGAATCTCGTTCGGCTTTCCTGATCATACAAGCCTGGCATCTTTGCTCAATCAAATCCCTTGTTATCTCTACATCATGTGTGCAACCATGTGCTTTGCTTTATTTGTTTCATGACTTCTCTCAAATTCCTTATCCAAGGCACCAATAGCTCTGCAGGCATGCCTTATGCATCCGTACACGTTCTAACTATTGCCTTCATCCACAATAGCTCTGCAGGCATGCGTTACGCATCCGTACATGTTCTGACTATTGTCTTCATCCACAATAGCTCTGCAGGCATGCCTTACGCATCCGTACATGTTCTAACTATTGTCTTCATCCACAATAGCTCTGCAGGCATGCCTTACGCATCCGTACATGTTCTAACTATTGTGACTTGCCGAATCATTCTCAAGTTACATCAAGGCTTTGAGTTCAAGGATTCTGGGTGATCAAGTCCAGCGAGCCTTGAAAGCCAAAGTCGCACTCTCGAAATGAAACAGCGATAGCCAACAGAGTCTCATGCTCTCTTCGGATTTCTTTAAGTAAATCCGGCTAAACCAATTAACAGAGTCCCCTGCTCTCTTCAGATTTCTACTTCCAAATGCGGCTCAACCAGAATCATGTTTCTGCAAATTATCGCTACATTTGTTTTCAACAACCGATTGTATTAACCCACAAGGTTTCATGGTTCATCTCAGCAAAACATGTTTGCACTCATGACTTTGTGCACTACAACAATTTTTTTTCTCTTTCAAACATGCAAGTCACTTCGGAACTTTGTTCTTACCTTCTTCACTTTCTGCGACACAGCTGTCCTGACTCGCGTCATATCCAGGAGCTGCGATCAGTTTATCGTGAGACACCTTGACGCTATTACGACCTCTAAATCCAGAAGAGCCTATTTTTTTAACTAAATACCTATCATTCGGAAGCTCCATGACAACTTCCAAAGAACCGCGATATTTCGCATCTAACTTTGTCTTAATTCTATCGTTGTTTCTAACCATAACAAAATCCCCAATTTTAAATGGTTTAACTGGTTTATTCTTTTTATCAAGCCGTTCTTTGTCTTTCATGGCTTTTGCTGCAATGCTACTTGTAACCTCTGACCTGAGCTGTGTTAAATTTACATTGTCAGTCTTTCCACACCTATGCTTCACACGTCCTATATCTATTGAATTTATTTTCGTGCTAGACAAAATTTCAGCGGGACTTTTTCCCAACGTTTTCTGAACAGTTGAATTTAATGCAAGCTGTACTTTACCTAACTCGGACTGCCATTGTTTTCCCTGAGCTTTGCATACTGATAACATATTCCTGATGGTTGACATAGCTCTTCCAACTTGACCGTTAGCTCTGGGCGTTCCTGAAGCTATGAAGTGAACCACAATATTCTTTTCATCGCAGTATTTCTTAAACCGTGCATTTGAAAATCCTCCAATTTTTGCAGGGAGACTCAAAGTATAAGTTGAGTGAATCCCTTAGAAGTGATTATTATTATTATTTGATTGCATTTTTTAACTCTTTTTACTCTTTTTTTTTTTTTTAACTCTTGACATGACTAGAATGACTTCGTATTGTAAGTCACTGACAATGAATTCGTCGCAGTGAAAAATAATGTTGAAAAAATACATGGTTCTGTTTAAAAAAGTGAAGTCCCTTGACGTAGTTTCAGCGCCTCCACCCGAGGAAAACAATCGTGTGCGGTGGGAGGACCCCTGTCAGGAACGCAGTTCCCTATGCTTCTTCTTTAACTCCGAATGTGATTGGATATGGAGATTTAGACTATTTATATTAGTATATTTTCGTCACGTCAAGAAAACGCAGAATACTCCCTTCATCCGACTTTCTCTCTCTCTCTCTCCCTCTCTCTCTCTCTCTCTCTTTCTATACTTATATATTTATAAAATTATAAATTATAAAATTTCGAAATTGTACTCTTCAACTAGCAAATTTTTCTCGCTATAAATATGATATGTTGTATTTCATATCAGCAAAAATGAACGGCCCGCCGTTCAAAATGTCTAAATTAATGTAATTCACATTAATAGCCACATACAGTCGTCACATGTGTGCACATGTCAACAAGCTTCACACACAAAGTCAAAATATGTGCTATCGCGACGAACTTTGAAGAAAGGTATACTTATATACTGTAACGTGTACGATTTTCGCCAAGAGCTCATCCATCTTGTAGACAGAATCGAAGCGTTATTGTGAGTATCTTTACCACTTGTACAAGTTGAAAAGATGAAATTTAATTAAGTTGTGGCTTCCCTTTATTGTGGGAGAAAAGTATGGATCGATCTCATCGACCCGAAACACCCTATTCTGATTTCTGATCTATAGATCAACTTAGATTTTTGACGTCAAAGCGATTCCAGTTTACTTAATCGGAGATATGGTGGTATTGACCGGATCCTGAGAACCCACTGTGAATCTTAAAAAGGTCCAAAGCGGCCGTCGTTATCCCTAGTCTCAACAACCGTCCTCGCCGATCGAAGCAGCAGGTGTTGTGCTATGCTAAAATCAACAATTACCGACAAACCAGGATTTTTTCATCAGTTCATCAGATTTGGGATCCCGAAAAGTGTTCGCGGCCTCACATTTGTTACGTCAGAGCCGATCTCTCTTTGGGTTCACTCAGTGGTGTTTTATCCTGATCGAAGCAAGAAAACCTGACCTTGGCGGTTAAAAAAAAAAAACAGAACCCTGTGTGATTTTGAACATCAGGTTTAATCAATGAAAACAATAGCTCAAGCGAAAGCACAGAAATAATTCGAGGAATCAATACAATGGAAAACAAAAATCATGCAAAGAACCTAAAATAAAAAATAGAAAATAAGTAAAATAATGCATGTATTCTTAGGTATGGCTCCTGAATTATTTGTCGTAAGCGCTATGCTTATACAACTTCTAACATTTGAATCTGCTTTTGCAAGATCTGGTTGCTATGCCAAAATTTTACTGTAAGTTTGAATTATAATTTCCCTGAAGTGGCGTTATGCCATCCTACAAGTTAGTTGAAATGAAATGATTCCAAATTAGAGAACAGCCTCAAGACGAGACTGCCTCTTTACAATAACGTGTATGACTGCAACGAGTGCTATGCTACATCTGAGTGCCGAGGGCACGTGACATACCTGTATTTATACAATTCGTACTGTTCAAGGGCGGCGATATCTCAGTCGTCGGTCAGGTAAGCCTGAGTTTCACGTCGAAATCGTCCGTCCTCGTCTCGTCGTGTCTCGCGCTCGGATTTCCGCTCGCTAATCTTTGTTGATATTTTGTTCTGCTGCGCTGCCCGTCATGTATACCGCTCAGCTGACCGTGTGTGCGTGTGAGTGCAGCTGGTCGTTATAATTTTGTCATTGAATATTATGTTATTTCGTTTATAAGCATCGACGATTGGAGCATTCCAAGTGAAATCTAGGAGTCATTGGCCTCATGTCATCGGATTTTTGCATAACTTTTTTTTAGCATTGATTCCACTTCAAAAGAAGTCTCATTTTTTGAGGATTTTCTCGCTATTCCTTCAAGTGACGTGACGATCGTTTTTGTGTAAAAAAGGGATAACTGAAAAAACGCTATTTTTTAAATTCTGAAATTTTTTCCGTAGATTCTGAGTCAAAAATAAGTAATATCTATCATAATACGAAAGTGGGCTGCAACTCATTTATATTTTTGTTTCTACATTTTTTTGAAATTGCGAAAATAGAAAAAAAATTAAATAAATCAAATTCCAATGGTTTTTGTAGGATTGGAAAAGAAAAAATAAAAAATTTCTTAGAAAATGTTGATATTTTGCATATTTTTCAAAACAAATGTGAAAAATATTTTTTTACCTTACCAAACGTTAAAGGTTTTTCTCATTTATTTTGAAAAATTCGCAAAATATAAAAATTTTTGTTATTTATATATATGTTCTATTCTTTTTTTTTTTTTTTCCATTCCTGTAAGGACCATTAGGATTTGACTTTTATATTTTTTTTTTATTTTCGAAACTTGAAGAAAATGTAAAAAAAAAATGTGAGGCAGCCGCAGCCCACTTTTATATTATGACCGAGATTACTTATTTTTTACATAGAATCTGTGGCGAAAATTTCAAAATTTCAAAAATGGTTCTGTCAGCTATCCCTTTTTTTTACACAAAAACGATCTTCGCGGCACCTGAAGGAGTAGCAAAAAAATTCTCTTGAAAAATTAGGCCTTCTTAGGAGTGGAATCAATGCGAGAAAAATAGTTATGGAAGGATCTGATGACATGAGGCAAATGACTCCTCGATTTCACTTGGAATGCCCCATATATATATGTCAAATAAAGGTCAACGCACTCTAGACGGAAGCGAAGCGCAGCAAAGCAAAGAAAACAGTGGCTATCACCCAAAGCGTCAACAAAGTATTGTTGTAATTATGTTTCCTGAAAAAACAATTGATGACAGCCACTATTTTGTTCGCTTCGCTGTGCTTCGCTTCCGTCTAGTGCGCGTTGACCTTAATTTTATTTCTCTCAACCCCAATGATGCGAGAATAGCTGCGATGACAGGACGGGTTTACAACAGAACCACGTTGCAGCGACCAAATTTTGCTAAATGCTGCAAACGAATATATTAGGGACAACTACGAATTAATTGCCTGCAATCACTTAGGCTTGAAAAAAATGGGATTATTTTACATATATATCTGCTCGCTTATAAACCAGCTAAAATTATGTTCAATGACAAAATCCTACCGTCACTGAAATACCCTAAGTAAATTTGTTTTCATTTATATAAATGAACGTTTGACCAACAAACGTCGGATACGCACTATCAAACACCTACAATCGACCTACAAACGATTACGCATTGAAAAAAAATGAAAATTTGTGATAAATAAAAATGCACTAAAATCAGTCATGGAGAAATTCCCTACTAATTCACTGCCGACTGTGACGTCATGCAGTCGATAGCCAACCGCGTGCCGTTTTACACTATCTCCGAACGCGGTTGCCAGTACTGCAAGTATATTTCGGAACACATCCACATGCACTTACACGATCTCTTAGAAAACGCCTTGTACAATCTCTTATTTTTCCTCACTTTGACTATGCAGCAGCGGTATACAATGATTTAACACAAGCACAAAACTTAAAGCTTCATCGTCTTATGAATACCTGTATTCGATTTGTTCAAGGTTATATCCCTTGGCAAACTCCAATAACGCCATATCGTTTGTCCCTTGGTTGGCTTACTGTTGAGAATAGACGATTATGCATTATTACTACTCTAGCCTACACTGTGATTTCTTCAAGAAAACCTACGTATCTATTTGATCTTTTCAAACTAAGGGCTGACGCTGAGCAGAGACGTGTTACACTACGTTATCCTCCTACGCCATTATTGATAAGTGTGGCACGATCTAAGAAGCTTGATAACTCGTTTCACTATGTTGCATCGCGTTTTATAAACTCCTTGGTAGATCGCAACATCATGTTTGACCTTCAACGTCTTAGTGGCTTTAAATCAGAAGTGCTTACAAAACTCGTTAAGACTGAAGTTGATCGGTGGCGTTTTAGGGTAGAGCAAGACCCAAACTTGATACTGAACCCGCTACCACACGACAGTGTCTTAACTCATCTTTTAGATATGTAGCAGTACCTTTTTGGCATGAGTTGTGTCACTTAGTTTTAGTTATTAAATGAAAGTGTAACCAAATATAAAATACTTTGTGATATGTATACTCTAGAGACTGTTTCTATTACTATGTTACTATGCTTACCGAAATTAAGAAATCTGCTGATATCTAAAAATAAACAAAGATGTTATAGTTAGGATTATACTTAAAATTATAAAATTATAAAATTGTTAAACTTAGCATGTAAGATCTCTTGTTAAATTTGAAGATATTTTTTTCACTACATGTATAAATCTTATATTATGTAAATTACAAATAATATTGCTAATGTACTATCTTACTGGGCTGTATGGGGTTGTACCCCATAGCCTTAATAAATTTATTCAATCAATCAATCCTACATTACTGTGGGTCAGTGGTGAAAAATTCAAATCTGCACACGTGACTATGCAGCGTGGTGAGCGCCTCGCGGAGGAACAACGTTTAGAAAATTCAATTTTTACCAGCACTATTTCGATTAACGTTCCAAGTATTTTGAAAAAATTTACAAGTACGTTCCAGAATCCTTTTCAATATGTTTTCTCTCGTCCAATTTGATAACCTCGAGTACTACGTCACGCCGTCGAAGAAAGTTAAAGATGTACAAGATGATATTTGTCTTGTGGAATACAAACGTGGATCAAAATATGAAGCACATCTAATAGCTGTGGACGGTAAGAAATTTCTGAAAATATGAACATCATAAACAACATTTTCTTTCATTCTGAGTAAGAGATGTTCGATTTCGATTGTTGATTAAGGTCTGTTAACAGACAATCGAGTCGTAAGATATTCACGCCAGTTCATAGCACAGGTTGATTTTTGGACTATCTACTAACGAAAATGCACGTACTGATCGAATATAGTATGTACTCGTATGTATGAATACATATATAAAGCATTACACCTCAAATTGAACCGTGTGTAACTCCCAACAATTTATAGATTTAGTCCACAATTTTTCATGTTGTTCCAACTCTCAAGGGCACTAAAATCTTTGTAAATGATAGTATTCACTCATGTAAAAGATGTTAACAAATTCTAGACAATATTGTATCAGATATGAAAATTATGAAGCCTAAATCCAGGGTGCGCCAACTGTTACTTTTATTTTTTTTTTGTTTTTTATTTTTTTTTCCAGAAGTAAGAATTAGAAATAATCGGCCACAGCAGTTGAGTCTAGTGTAGGCTGCTGCTTAAACAATTTTATATACAACCCAGCATCTATAATGAGAATTTTTCGGGGTTTGTCGACAGCATTTTTATTTTCATTATGTGTCTAAAAATCATGTTCTAGTTGTGAGAAATAAAATACTTTAGGAAGGAAGTTCGTGACCAGGAGGTAGATTGAAGAATGAAGTTTGTCGAAAAATCCGGTCAGGAAGAAGAAAGTTTAATACTTTGAAGGACTTGAGAGTAAAAATCGACGTTTCGGCCGGGCCCTGCCGACCATCCTCAGGAATAATTTCTATAATAATTAACAAAACAGGATGCTTCAAAACAACAATTCTGCATTGAGAGCATGGAAATATGTTCAAACGAATATTCGTTGTTGTAAACAATCAGTGAAAAAATTAATCAAACAGTTGTAAGAAAACTTGTCAAAGTGACAGTTTTAGGTTAAGTGTCAAAATTTTGGAGAAAGGTTAATAAGAGGAAAAATTGGTTGATGAGAATTGAAATATGTCAGAACAAAATGCTTAATAATAATGTGGGAATTAGAGTTGGGAAAAAGATAAGTTAAATTCGAAAAGATTACTCACAAAAAATGACGACCAGTACATGCTTAGGAGGTGTTAGTAGTACAGCATTTCGGACGGAAGTGAAGGTTAGCGGGAAAACGATCCGTAAATCTATGTTGATCACGTGTGATCTTGATCTATGTTTGAAAGTCATGGAATACAAAGGAAGGCGACCAATCGGAGTAAGGGGCGCCGAGATTTGAAAACAAGATTATGTGAACTAGAGAATGTTGGAGTATAAGTGGCTAAGATGTTCAATATCTGTACGTTTGTTAACGGAGTTCCTTTTGTTCTTAAAGATATGAATCATTTCTTTGATGATACGTTTATACCAATTCGTTTCTGTAGCTAGGGTTATAGAATTGTTAAAATCGAAATTGTGTCCCAGGCTTAAGGAGTGATCTGCTAAAGCACATCTGTCAGTGACATGGCATTTGATATTAGAACGATGGCTAGAAATTCTATTTTTGAGGTGTTGTGACGTTTGTCCAATATAACTCATGCTACAGTCTCGACATGGTATTTTATATACACAGTTAATTTTCTCTAAATTAGGAGTAACAGATTTTAGATGAGAAAACAGAGACAGTTTTGTAGTATTAGATATTCTAAAAGTAATTTCAATTCCCTCCTCATTCAGAATTTTTTTGATTTGGCTAGATAGATTTTCAATATACGGTATAGAGATAGAGTTTTTAAATTTATCCTTAACATCGGTTGGATTGTTGGAGTCTAAATTCCAATCAATCGAGTTGTACATTTTTTCTACTCTATACTTTTTGATATCATTAATGAATTTTATAGGATAGCCATTGGAGATGAGAGTTGTTTCTACAAGTTTTGAATTCTTTTTAAGGAATTGAGGGTTTGAGATTCTAAGGCAACGATCAAATAAGGATATGGTGACAGATTTTTTATGTTTAATGGGATGATGTGAGTTGAAATGAATGTATCTCGCAGACCAGGATGGTTTGTGGTGCCAATCTAAAATTATGGTGTCATTGTGGTTAATCACCATAGTGTCTAGAAAACTGATTTTACCAACTTCTTCCAACTCAAAGGTGAATTGAATACGTGGGTGAAAATTGTTAAACTTATTAAGAAGGAGTTGTAAGTTTTCGTTCTTAACACACGTTATAATATCGTCTACGTATCGATAGTAAAAAGGTAGGGTGAAAGGGAGATTTGAAATGATTTTTTTTTTTCAAAATGTTCGAGTACTAGATTCGCTACTACAGGGCTAATTGGTGAGCCCATTGCTACGCCAAAGATTTGCTGGTAGAATTTATCTTTGTAAGCGAAATAGCATGAATCTAAACAAAGTTTGGTGGCCGCTAAGAATTCTTTTTCATTGATGTTGGTGTGAGATTTCAAATTGGGCCAGTTTTTACTGATAATCGATATTGCTAGATTGGTTGGAATGTTGGTAAACAGTGATTTGACATCTAGGGATACTAACAGGTGATCAGGCGGGATTGTTTTTCCCCTGATTTTGTTTACAAAAGACCAAGTGTCCTTGATGTGATAGTCGGATGTACCTGTTATGTTTGATAAGACACAAGAACAAAATCTCGAAATTTTGTAGGTGGGAGAATTGATGTTACAAACAATCGGTCTGAGAGGAACATTTTCTTTATGAATTTTAGGAAGAAAATATATTTTCGGAGGAAGAGAGTTGAAAGTTTTAAGGTGTTTAGCAGAGTTGGAATCTATAAATTTTTTCTGTTGCCATAGATTTATCATATCGTTGACTTGTTTTTGTACTTTTAAGGTGGGATCACGAGAGATTAGAGTATAGGTAGTTGAGTCATTAAGAATATCTTGGCATTTTTGTTCAAACTCCATCTTTTCCATGACGACTGTAATGTTACCTTTGTCAGCATCGGTGACTACTAGGTGGTTATTTTGTTTTAAAAACTCTTTGGTTTGTTTAACTTTGGAAGTAATTTGAAAGTGAGATGTGGGAGGATTTTTGCCAAGT
This sequence comes from Neodiprion pinetum, assembly GCF_021155775.2. Taxonomy (NCBI): domain Eukaryota; kingdom Metazoa; phylum Arthropoda; class Insecta; order Hymenoptera; family Diprionidae; genus Neodiprion; species Neodiprion pinetum. Next base: position 12,419,556 of record NC_060235.2, read on the forward strand.
CTGTTGCCAATGATTTGGCTAATATTTGATCTTACTTTATCTTTGGTGATTCCACTTTTGTTAATGAGAGCTAATTCTACGCTGCTTACAATATCATCAATGGTAACTTAACATTATTATATGGTAAACCATGATTAGGACCGAGTGATAAGGTATCCTTGATTTCAGAAGGTAACTCTGTCTTAGATAGGTGAACTCACCAATTGTTAGTGTGAAACTCTTTAGGAGTATGTATAGACTTAAGTTTGTTGAATTTTCTAATATTATCTGTCCTAATGGCACTGAATAAACGATTGGCCTTCTCTATATCCAAGTTGAAATTTTTATAATCTAAGTTAGTGAAATGGTTCGAAAAGAAAAATCTGTCGCCATATCCTTATTTGATCGTTGCCTTAGAATCTCAAACCCTCAATTCCTCAAAAAGAATTTAAAACTTGTAGAAACAACTCTTATCTCCAATGGCTATCCTATAAAATTCATTAATGATATCAAAAAGTATAGAGTAGAAAAAATGTACAACTCGATTGATTGGAATTTAGACTCCAACAATCCAACCGATGTTAGGGATAAATTTAAAAACTCTATCTCTATACCGTATATTGAAAATCTATCTAGCCAAATCAAAAAAATTCTGAATGAGGAGGGAATTGAAATTACTTTTAGAATATCTAATACTACAAAACTGTCTCTGTTTTCTCATCTAAAATCTGTTACTCCTAATTTAGAGAAAATTAACTGTGTATATAAAATACCATGTCGAGACTGTAGCATGAGTTATATTGGACAAACGTCACAACACCTAAAAAATAGAATTTCTAGCCATTGTTCTAATATCAAATGCCATGTCACTGACAGATGTGCTTTAGCAGATCACTCCTTAAGCCTGGGACACAATTTCGATTTTAACAATTCTATAACCCTAGCTACAGAAACGAATTGGTATAAACGTATCATCAAAGAAATGATTCATATCTTTAAGAACAAAAGGAACTCCGTTAACAAACGTACAGATATTGAACATCTTAGCCACTTATACTCCAACATTCTCTAGTTCACATAATCTTGTTTTCAAATCTCGGCGCCCCTTACTCCGATTGGTCGCCTTCCTTTGTATTCCATGACTTTCAAACATAGATCAAGATCACACGTGATCAACATAGATTTACGGATCGTTTTCCCGCTAACCTTTGTTACGTTCCGAGAGGAACGTTTCGAGTCGACTCTGATTCGCCGCGTGATTTAAATTGTTCTCCTGACTTACGTAGTTGGTGTATGTAAATCTCGGGAATCCGCTGATCAGCTCCTCAGATCTTCTCGTTCAACTCGCCTACAATTCTGAGAGTTTGTTAGGTAGGGCTCGTGCCAACCATCACTATGCGTGATTGAAATAATTATTTATGACAACACTTGGGTTAATTACACATTTATTAACGGTCTCCTTCTAGTTCTCGATGGTAGGTTTACAATCGTGGTACAGATTGGTGTTAATCACTATCGCAGTGACAAACTGTTAACAAGTCTCGAAGGTTCTGAATGACTTATAATGATTTTATTCTAGGATTTCGGTAGAGGTCTGATCTGTTCTCTATGATGTCTGAAGTTCTTCTCATTATTCTGTTTTTGGGAAGGTTGACTTAGAGGGAAAATAGGAGGAGTTCAAAAGGAGTCGCGGTTTCTCGCGGGTCTCGGATGATTGGTTGAGGATGATGAAATAATTGGGGGTAAGGTTTCTGGTTCGTGCGTGGGATCTCGGTGGCGGATTGGCGCGAGGTGGTTGGTTAAGAGAAGCAAGCGGCGAAGCGCTGACTGGTCTTGTTTTCGTTAAAATAAGGGCGCTATCCTGAATTCTGGGAATAGGGGTTTCTTTCTCTGTGAGCTATCCGTGATTTATCTTCCCACGTTTCCGGTGTTTGTCTTTTTGGTTATCTTAACTGTTGCAGGTTTATTATTTTGGGTTATTACGGTTGAATGGGAAAAAATATATATATAACATGTATGTTATGAATTTGACTGATGAAATAACGGTTGATCTAGCGTGTGAGAACTGTTGATATAAGAATTTGGACGTTGTGATGGTAACTAAGTGCGTTGGTATTAATCTACGACTATCGGTAAGAGCTCGTAGGGCTCTCTTATGGTAACTGCACGCTGGTCAGGTAGAGCGCAGAGAGGGTGCCGCCGTGGATACCGGCTGGCACGTAACACCTCCCCCGTTAAGATTCGAGCGTCCTCGCTCGAAGTAAGCGAGTGCTGTTATACCGACGTGAAGTTTCCATGATTCGATTACTTCTAAGGGTTAACGTGATAAATCATATAACATATTACATAAAATTGTGAATAACTTAAATTTACATGGAATTAATAATGAATTATGATTACTTGAATAATAGTAAAGTATTGTTACAACAGGGGGAAATTACGAAAGATCTAAGAGAATCAAAGAGTTCTCTGTGCGATTCAAGCGAACGCCGAACCAAAGAAGTCTTACGAACAAGGAATATTTAGAAAGAAAATAGATGTATTTGGACACAAGCTCTCTTTTTAAAGTCTAGAGACTGACTGTTTTTACAATAATGTCGGTTGACGCAGCAACCTTATTCTTTTTAAAGACATAAGACGTTTATAAACGTCTTTCATCTATGATGACTACTAGATCATTCAAAAGGGGACAAAACGGGTGATTTCACCCTTTGTAACATTACTCCCCCTCGAGGAAAAGAGTCGACCCGACTCGGAAAAGATAAACAATTACAAAAAAAATGTGATCTAGCAGTCAGTGCTCGAAGGTGAGTTGGAGCTGTGGCTCTAAAAATTAAAAGACTCCCTTTTCACTATCTGGCATTTGCCCACAGTCTCAAGGTAAACCACAGAAAACCTTGAGCAGATAGTTGAGCGTTCAATTGAATTTCAAAATTTGTGTGCCTTGTTTTATAAAGGTAAGTGTTAAGGGTGAGTTAGTGAGTTCTTCATGAATTTGAAGACATCAAAATCATCCGGGTCGTCGCCGAAAAGGAAATTCATTCCTCTTCGTACAACGAGGCGGGAAACCATAACTGGGAAAACTCTGAGTCCTAGACAACGTAAAGGTTGATTCCCTCTGAGAACCGGCACAGGAAACAGGAAAAAGGAATGGGTGACTGAATCCAAAACTTCTTCAAAAACAGCACACCCTAGAGTTTGGAGGACAAATGTGAGTGGTGGTATAACAATTCAAATTCACCAAGTGAATTTGGGAGAATACACGAATAAAATAAATTAAATATGTAGTCAAAAGAAAAGGAACGATCTTATCTGAATATCCGGAGAACCCAGGCTAAGACCGGACAAACAGTACAGCTGGAGGTCACATCGGGAACAGCCAAAGACGGCAGATTCGTCGGGAAAAATCTATAAAAACTCAAAGAAACTGACATATGGATTAGAAAAATAAGAGAGGATCGACCAAACGCTCACTACTTCATTCAAGCGCAGAACCGAAACACTCTTCAAGCCAAAGAAATCGATGTATCAAAATTTCTCGAATCGAACAACATCGAACTAACCTTAACCTGTCAACGAACATTCTAACCTTCAGAGAGCTACTGAAACGATGCTCTTGACTGATAAGGAGCTAAGCGATCCAGATGAACGACTTTGGATTTCGAACGAGGGGAACGTCTAATTCTAAAAACAACGTCGTTAATCCGGTCAACAATAAAATAAGGACCTTCCCAATTACTTTGGAGTTTGGGACAACACCCTTGTTGCCCACGAGGTTGAAATAACCAAACGGAATCTCCCTTCTTAAATTTTAAATTTCTAGCTCTGATATCATAACGATCCTTAGTCTTATCAGAGACCATACGAATTCTTTCCCTAGCAAATTCATGAACCTCGTTCAATTTTTGACGGAAAACGGAATTGAAATACACCTGGGACGAAGTCACGGAAGGATTGACACCCTTTCCTAAATCTGACGGAAGTCGAAGGTCCCGACCTGTCAACATCATAGCTGGAGAAAAACCGGTAGTGTCGTGAATTGCAGAGCGATACGATAAAAGAAATAAGGGAATCCACTCATCCCAATCTTTCAAAACGTTTCGAGGTTGATTTTACGGTAACCAGAACAGAGAGTCGAATCGCCGGTAGAAATGACGCAGTTGTGAGCGGACAGAAAATCTACGCCTAAAATGCCTTCATCTTCTATATCAGCTACTAGAACTTCATGTGGGGATTGAACACAATCTGCTACTGTTACCTGCACGACCATCTTACCTACTACAGGGGTAGTTGCTCCGGTAGCAGTGCGAATAGACACAGAAGGAATAATTGAGGCAAGAGACGAAATCATATCAGGACGAACAACGGAAATTTCGGCTCCAGTATCTATCACCCACAAACAACTTAGTCCGTTAACGGAACCTTTAGCATATAGGCCGGTACGACGCAGGCCTCTAACCACGAACTGTGAAGCAATAGGGCTAAGGAACTTGGAAGAAACCGATGATATCCGCCCTTTCGAAGCATCGGTAGCTAGTTTCCCGAATTCTGAGGAACAGAAGGTTGCGCTGCCCAAACCGGATTAGAGGGAGCCCTCTTGGAGGCATTTTTGCGCCACGAATCTTCCGCAGTCTTCAACTGACGGTCGAGTTTAAAACAATTCTTCGCGATATGACCTCTTACGCCGCAAAACTGGCACTCTGAGACAGGCCGATTGGAATTTGATCTATTGTAACGAGAGAAACCACTATTTTTCCTTCCTGGAAGAGAATCTGAGCTAGGCTGATTGTCTGAAGGACGGGACGAAGAATTTTCTGAAGGTTCAGCTTGGCTCAATCGATGAAGTTGACGCGAACCTAAATCCGCCTCGTTTATGGCTTCTAATTCTAAGCCTTTAATAATTGCTTCGTGTAGAGAAGTTGGAGCTGCGAGCCTCAGATGATACCGAAGCTCCGGATTCCGAACCGCATTAATGAATTTCGCCCGAGCTATCTGATCTCTAGCCTTTTCTGTACAATCAGTAAGGGAATCTCGAGCGAGACGTTCGATGTCATTTCCGAGAGAGGCTAAATCTTCCTTGGGCCCTTGACGTCTATTTTCAAACTGAGTAAAATAAAGTTTTGAAAGATGTTCTTCGCCAAACCGGAGTTTAAGAGCCGCACAAATGCTGTCAAAATTTTCAGAATCCGAATCTGAAAGCGATCCAAGAACTACCAAAGCCGGACCAGACAAAGACGCTGTCAAATTAGCTGCTTTCTGGGACGGATTCCAACCATTAACCTTACTAATCATGTTAAACTGACGTTCGTATAGACTCCAAGCAGACGAACCGTCATACGAACCGGGCTTCAAATTCGATTGTTTCGAGGGCAACTCTACAATACTCGCGGGAGGTACAGAGACCTGATTGAGTCCGAACGAGCTCTGAGTCTGCGGAGGGAGAACATTGACAGTTCCGCGTGATTTTAAAAAAACCAAGAACTCTGACTGAATATCTACGCTAGGATGAGACAACGCGACAGGAGGCTCAACTACTTCCGAAATATCACGTGACGGAACATCGTGGCATCGCGGAAAAGAGCTAACCTGAGCTTGTCGCGAGACATGAACAGGTGGAAAATTTTTAGCAACAGGGGGAATTTCGCCTCCCCCATAAATAGTGTCAGACCTTGATTGATCCGGAATTGAATGAATGGAGGTCCTCCTTGCCGGAACCGGAACTGAAGGAAGAGAAGTCCTTCTACTCGGGGATGGAACTGGGCGTATCGGGAATTCCTGCGGCCGCTCCTGAAGCTTCTGCACACCTTGCAGGATCCCGATCAACGCCTGGGACACGATTTCTTGTTGTTGACGCTGTTGCGAGAGGAGTTCGTGCAGAAGAATCTGCTGTTCTTGTTGCTGCTGTTGTAGCAGTTGTTGATGTTGTTGTTGTTGTTGTTGATGTTGTTGTTGCTGCTGAATCTGACGCATCAGCAAATCTTGGTTTCCCTGGATGAGCTCTGCCAAGAGAGCTAATTGGGACTGGGGCTGAACCTCAGCTTCCGAACGACGAGAAATGGAAGGAAACGCTGGTTCAGGAGAACGCTGGCACGACGAAACGCGTCCGGCAGCTCGTCGCTCCGCGCGTGATGCTCTCAACGTAGGAGTTCGTTGCATTATTTTCAATACTTCTTTACACTCAAAATCCACTCAAATGGCACAGAAGAGATCCCGCTTCTGACACCAATGTTACAACAGGGGGAAATTACGAAAGATCTAAGAGAATCAAAGAGTTCTCTGTGCGATTTAAGCGAACGCCGAGCCAAAGAAGTCTCACGAACAAGGAATATTTAGAAAGAAAATAGATGTATTTGGACACAAGCTCTCTTTTCAAAGTCTAGAGACTGACTGTTTTTACAATAATGTCGGTTGACGCAGCAACCTTATTCTTTTTAAAGACATAAGACGTTTATAAACGTCTTTCATCTATGATGACTACTAGATCATCCAAAAGGGGACAAAACGGGTGATTTCACCCTTTGTAACAGTATAATGAACAGAATATTGAATAACTAGATATAAGTAAATATACTCAGAGTGGATATAATAGTGCTTAATGTCTTATATTTTGATTATTCTAAGAGTATATACGATTAAGGTAAGTAATATTGATATAAATGCCTATTATTATTCTATGATTAAGGCATGAATTATATAATGTTTGAAATATGTAGTGAATATACTTAAGATTATTCATAAAAAAAATTTTAATTTTATAAGCTATTATATGAATTATTACAGTTCTATGTAATATTTTGGTATTATTATTATATATGTTATATTCTATGAATTATTCTATGAGTTTGGATCTTTGTAATCTGAGGTTGTTCGTTTCTATAAGATTGATTGGTTTATTTGTATATAAGTAAATTTTCTGAAGATTTGTATACTTCCGATCCTAGTATAAATTTCTGTGTTTTCCGTCTTTCCGTGGGTGGAGTCACTCTTTGAAGAGTAGGGAAAGGTTAAGCTTTGTTATTGGTCGGTTTCCGTCTTGGGGGTTGGTCGGGTCTAGTCCATGAGCTTATATAAGGGTCTGTTTTGAGGAATCTATTGTAAATTTGAATTTGAGTTCTGACAAGAGAATTTTTTTTAAAAAAAAGTTGAGATGTTGAAAGAGTCTGTCGTAGTCGATGGTCTGAAGGTGAGTTTTGGGTGTTTTAATTTTGTTATTGTCGAGTTTTTTCGATCTTGATTATTCGCTTGTTTTGGACCAATCTTAGATTTCGTGATTTGAACGTGAATTTGTGTTTGTGTTCTAGGTTTAGTCTACGAATAATGTTTTGGTGTACTGTGTGGTTTTAAGTTTGGTATATCTTGATTGTTTTAGTTCATCAGCGTCGAGGAAATGAAGATGCGGCGGCTGCGGAGGGCCGCGTTGCGGGCCGATCTCGCATATCTAGAGAGTTTGGCCGAAGTGCCGGGGATCGGAAATGATGAATACATCGATTATTATGGGATCAGATGGATGTTGGAGGGCCGGTGGGGGCAACCCAGTCCCCACGACGACTGGTTCCATCCAGCATGGCGTTCAGCCAGGGGGCTGTGGTCGGTGTACGACTGCGATTTATAAAAAAAAATTTTGAGAAGAAAAGGGTGTTTTTTTTTGAATAAATAAACAGTCCTTTGATTTCATCGTACTACATTCGTGTTCGTGTTGGAACTTATTTTCCTTTCTGGTAGTCTATAAGTTAGTTCGTAGGTTATTTTCAGGTCTTAGTTTTAAGAGAAAGCGAATTATTGTGTGTAAGGTTGTTTGTCAGTTCTGTCCTGATATGTTGATTTTGATTCTAATGTTCCTGATCGACTCCTGTTTTCATGGTCTTGTGGTAAGTACAAGTTAACAGTTTTATTATTTGTTTTAAATATAGTGACGTCCGTCTGAGCTACTTGGTGTCGGTAGAGTTTGTTTCGAGGTTTTGTTCAGCTCTAATTTTGATGACTGTTTAGAGAGTGTATCAATATAATTTTGATTTTCTAAGATATTTGTATTGCTCGTAATCTCGATTGTTTGCATTTCTACGTCTGAATTTTGTTCTCGTGTTTGTCTAATTTCTTCCGATCTTTTGCTCAAGTGTAGTAGTAGGTTTGTGACAGAATCCCAAATTGCGCCGATGAGCCATATGCTCCATCCGTAAACTGAGTGTAACGCGTAGCCGTGAACTAGAGTGTCGATTAAAAACTCAATTCCTTTAAATGTTATCCATGCCCCTAGTAAGGTTGCACTGAATGTTCCGACTGTATTAAAAAAATTGTAAACTTTTCCCCAAGCTTCTTCTAAAGATCTTTTGATTGCTTCCTTATCTATAAGTGAATTAACAGATAATCCGTGATCAGCTGAGATTTGACCTGTTGCTTCTCGGGCTATTGTATTTAACACAGCTGGTTTTTCTACTGGAAACATTATATTTTCGCGCAATTTTTCTAGATCTTCGTTCGAGTAAATTCCGCCTGTTGCGAGGTTTTCTGGCGTAACGTATTTCCAAGATTTCTTCGTATTCGTAGATATTTCGTCGGGAGCTATTGCAGGTATTAAATTAGGTGAGGTACTGTACCAAGCATTGTTGATGTTGAACATCGGTGATAAAAATATGTTACATTCGATTTGATTTCCTGATTTTACTAAAATGTGAGTTCTTGGTAGCATAAATAAACTTTCGTTGCCTCTATAAATTGGAAGTTCTTGATAGCATTCGTTAGTTTTCCTCGTTCTAACGTCCACTGGTACGCATTTTGCTATACGTACTACTTCTCCTACGATGTAAGCGATATATCCTGGTTGTTTCATCAGATGGAATGCAAATTCTGCAGGTGCTAGTGGGGCTGTTGAGAGCGCGGTGTGTAATACTTTATTTTCTAATTCGCACTGTTGCAGTATGGCGTCGTTATACAGAGCAATGATTTGATTTCTGACGTGTCTTTCAAGATAAATTAGTTTAGAATTTACGTATGTAAAGATATCCATATTCCTTACTGTTATGGCGTTATTTTTCGTAAAAAAGTTTCCGGTCATTTTATCTAATATGAAAAGTTTAGGGTGTTCTGTTTTAATTAATCTATATCCGCATAAGGGGTAGGTTCCGCGAACTGATAAGGCAAAAGTTATATCGTTTGTTGTTACTGAATAAATTTCTTGACCATATTTCCCAATCGTATTATCTTTAATTTTCTGAGCTGCACCTTGATATAGAACTGAATATTTTTCGAAACTACATCTGTCTGCTTGGATTATGTCCCAATACGTATTACCGCCTTCTATGTCAATGCAATTCCCTGATGAATATCCACATCGTACGCCGGATCTAAGAATTATTTCGTTTCGCTGTATATTTACTGTAGCTTCATAATCTTGTAATGTGATAAAAATTTGTCCGTAAGCTACGACATCGTTCCAGCTTCCATAGTGATCCGAAAAGTGTTCTCCTTTGCAATTTCCTGAGTTGTCTACATCTCCGGCTAGGACTATAGGTCTCGATGTCGTTGAGTTCAGTCGTATTTGTGTGAATAGTTGTCTGTGAGTTCGGTAAGAGCGTGCGTAGTGTAGGTCTCTGCATGCGTCACGGGATATTTCGTCTATGTATTCGATGTCGCCATATGAGACAGCTGATATGTGTGAGTGCATGCCGCAATAGAATACTGATCTGTGGATTTCTACTTTGCATTGGATTACTTTGACGCTTGAAAATTCGGCTACCTGAAGTAGTTGTATATTTGTATCTATTGCAACTGGGTTCGAAATCGGAATGTTACATTCTTTGATGTTGATTAACGATAATGTTGTAATGTTCATCGATGGTGCTCCACAGTCGTAAGCTACAAAGCTATTACCTGGCCGCATGGCAAGTATCAAGAGTGTTCCGATGAATAGTAATCTGCGTAAGCTCGCGTCCATGATTATCTGAAAAATTGTTATGCTTCATCAGCAATCCGAGTAATTGAAATTTGAATTTGGTTAATAAGCTATCTTTGCTCTGTCACAATGAATTATTTTACGTTTGTTTTTTTCTAATTCTATTTCTATATCATTCTTTTCTGGAAATGTTTCTGTGATTCTGTACGGTCCCTTGTAATTGTCATCTAGCTTTCCTGTCTTTTGATTTTTCACTAGATAAATGCTTTGTCCTATTTTGAAATCAACTGGATTTATTTTTCTGTCGTAATATTGTTTCGATCTGGCTTTAGCTTTTTCTAAATTTTCGCGTGCTGTATTTCGAATTTCTATAGTTTTAAGCATTAGGTTCTTTACGTAGTCGTCGTAGGTCAGAGTTTCGTCGAGGGGTGGGAATTCTGAAGGCATGCGGGCGTTCCGTCCGTAAACTATCTCGAATGGGGTGTGGTTTGTCCCTTCGTGTCTGCTTGTATTGTAAGAAAATGTCGCGTGAGGCAACCATTCGTCCCAGTCTCTCTTCGTTAAATAATGTTTTAGATAATCTACAAGTACTTGATGGCTTCTTTCTAAAGAACCATTTGATTGAGGATGGAATGCTGTAGTCTTGAATTGTGTGATTTTGAATGCTTTTGCGACTCGTCTCATTACTTGACCAATGAATGCTGCTCCTTGATCTGTTGATATTGTTTTTGGACATCCGTATTTACAGATAAAGTTTTTCACAAATGCGTCTGCAATATCTTCAGCAGTTGCATGTACTAACGGTATTGCTAAACTGAATTTTGAAAGATTGTCTTGCATGGTCAATACATACTTGTAACCGTTTGGGGATGTTTCGAAGGGTCCGACTATATCTAGCGCTACTTTGTCGAATACGTCTGCAGATGTGTCTGTTATAACCATAGGTTGTTTGGTTTTAATGCGCGTTAGTTTTTTCTTTTGACAGCTGACACATTTCTTTATAAAATCTTCTATTTGCTTTTTCATATTATCCCAAAAATATTTCTGTCGAATTCTGTTATACGTTTTTGTAATACCTTTATGTCCTGCGATCGGAGATTCGTGATTTTCTTGTATTATTCTGAGTCTGATATCTGGAGGTGGAATGACAATTTTGTCTTTACAGATCGTTATGATAATTTGTGTTCCGGCGAATACCTGTCTAATGATATTTTTAATTTTAATCCATCCAAGATCGTTTATTCCACTTTTACCTTGCGATATGCTTGCTGTTTTAATATTCAAATCTTCCATATTCTGTTTCAAATGTACAAATGCATCATAATAGTTATTTTCCAAAGGTGTGTCTTGTTTATGTTCTTGAGTAACCAATGCGATTATTCGTTTCTTTGGTGTTCCTAATATAATTATGTGTCCTATCTGATATTCTGTGACTGGTTTAATGTTTTTAAGTAACCTTTTTCATCTAAAAATTTACCTATCTCGCCTAGTGCTATTCCGTTAGTGGAAATGAAGCATAGATAATTATCTTTTCTCATTTCTAAATTGTCTCGAGTTTCTATCAAATTAGTAGATTCTTGTCTTGGTAATTCTACTGAGGCTTGCGAATCGTCGGATACTGTGATATCCGATACGTTATCTAAGTTACTTATTTCAATTGATTTGTCTTCTAGATTCTGTGGATCATTAAGTTCTACTATTGCATCTAGATCTGGTAAAGCGTTTGAAATATTGATCGATATCGGATTTCGTTGGCTCTGAGGATCTGGAGTTATATATGTTTTCGAAGATTCTTTGTTAACGTTCTCAAGTGAAGCTAGGTTCTTGGGAGTCTGCAAAATTTCCGCTGCCTGTTTTCTAATTTTTCCAGTGCTAGTTTTGTTTCTCGCGGCTTTAGGTTTTGAAGGCTTATTTGCATGGGTGCCTTGGTGGCCTTCTAAACCTTTGTAACATGCGTATTTATATGTCGGTCTATGTTGTCTCGTTGTACGTCGGGGTTCTGGCATGTGGTTTATACCACTGTTAGTGTTATTTTTTCCTGTATTTTTGATATTTTGTTTAGACGCAAGAGTTCTCGGTTTTATGGTCTCGGTCTCCGTTATCTGTTCGTGTCGAACTGGTAATTGTTCTGTCATTTGCTTATCTCTAGCGTCGCTTCCGCTTGAGGATGTGTTTATTGTTTCATGTCCGAGATCTAGGAGCGTTTCGTCAACGTCCATCTTTTGTGTGGTCTCAAAGGACTTGTTTATACACATGGGTTCTTGCAAGGGGTGTACGTCTGCCTGAACTGTGATTGTATTAGATTTTTCGCTTCCCGAAGCTGATGCAACGTCTAAGGTTATAATGCGTCTTCCTGTACATTCCTTGTCCAATTCTATTTCGTCATGAAATTTCTTTTGTTTCGAAATTACGTCATTCGTCTTTGAAATAGGGTATGGAGTAATTTCGTCTGCGTCTGTCGTTACTTTCAAATTATCTGTAATAGTTTACGTCTTGTTCTAAGTAATGGTGAAGGTGTAAATTCAGCTGTTTTAGAAGAACGTTTGTTTAATAAATCTCTGGCTAAGCTTCTCTGAAAACTATTCTTCCTATTGGTGGAAGGTGTTCCTGAACCTGTCGGTGTATTATTAATATTTGGCACGGATACAATCTTAGGGGTGTGAATAATCGTAGCTGAAGTATGCTCTTGAGTGGGTGTCGGGGGTGAGGCTAGAGATATCCCGCTTTCTGTGACGACTATAGCTGTATTTTGTCTTATACTAGGTATACTCGATTCCATATTACTTTTATTAATTCTATGCTTTACTGGATTTAATTTATAAGAATCATCGCTATCCAGCGATGAGGATTCAGAGTCCACATAATCTGGAAATAACGTAGATTGATTTTTCTTTGGTCTTTCATCCATCGAAGATGAAGATTGAGAATCTGATTCTATTTCTATAATAACAGATTGTTGATTTTCATTCGATTTATTGCTAGCTAAAGTTCTATGATTTTCTGGAGAGTCTGATAGTTCATCCGATGATGAATCTTCGTATTCAGAACGATGTCTGAATGGAGTAAAGCGTTTAGCACTTGATTTTCTTTTATTAAGGATTTTTAATTTCCTATGTTTACCGGTTTCCTGTGAGTTTGTATTTTTGTCTACGAATTTAGATCTAAGACGACTGGCAATAGGTTGCGCAGGCCTATTGTTATCCATCCTTCGATTTTTGCTATAGTCGGAATTTGAGTCTAATCGTGCGCCTCTCGGGTTTGTCACGTTTTTAGAATCTGCCGTTCCGACATGTTTGTTTCCACCTGAGCTCGGAAAACCTAAAAAGTCTTCCTCGTCTGTACTCATTGCAGCTTCTTGGATTTTGTAATCTGCCTGTATAGTTTTTTCTTCCACGGAGGAACTACTTACATAACGTCGTCTAATCTTCGCGTCTCTCTGAATTAACCTTTGAGCGAAGTCAGATGACGACCGTAGCCTGGCTATACCCGGTGCTACGTTAAGGGCAGGGTCTGCTGACTGTCTCCACTTGAATTTTATGGGATATACGTCCCTTTTTCCAATATCAACGGGGTTTCTCGATAACGCGTCTGCGTTTGTATTTATTTTGCCCGCTTTATACTGAAATTTGTACTGGAATTCTTTTAAACGTTCTCTCCATCTCATTACACGTGACGTAGGGTCATTCGTAGAATTTACCCATACTAACGGTCTGTGATCGGTTAACAATGTAAATTGTCTACCATAGAGATCTGGTCTAAAAGTTTTAATTGCATAAACGATTGCCACCATTTCCTTCTCAGTTGTCGAATAATTTCTTTCATGCTTGTTCAAAACTCTAAAAGCATACGCGACGGGTGCGTCTTCGCCTGGCTTTCCTTGCGATAAAATAGCTCCTACTGCGAAACCAGATGCGTCTGTTGTGACTATAAATTGTGACGAAAAATCAGGATATTGTAGTATAGGTGCTTCACAAAGTTTATCGCGCAAGATTTCGAAAGCTAATTGCGTATTAGAATTCCATTCAAATTTTTTATTTTTGCTAGTTAATTCTGACAAAGGCTTAGCGATTTTAGCAAAGTTCTTAATAAATCTACGGTAATATCCGGCTAGTCCTAAAAATTCTTTAACATTCTTCGTGGTTTTCGGAACAGGAAATTTCGTTACAGCTTCGATTTTTTTTGGATCTGGTTTAACTCCGTCAGCTGATATAATATGCCCTAGATATTTGACTTCCGTTCTAAGAAATTCGCACTTGTCCGATTGTAACGTCAAGTTTGCTTTTCTTAAGCGTTCAGCGAGCTTTATAAACTTAGTTGCATGCTCTTCAAGTGATCGTGCATAAATTACAATGTCGTCTAGGTAAACGAATAAATCTATTCCCTGTAAACCTCGTAAAACTAAGTCCATAAGTCGTTGAAAGGTTGCTGGTGCGTTTTTCAGTCCAAAAGGCATTCGGTTAAACTCGTAATGTCCGTGGGGTGTTGTAAATCCTGTCTTATGTTTATCGTCTGGGTGCATAGCAATTTGATGGAATCCTGAGGCTAAGTCAAATATTGAAAAATATTTTGCTCCACCTAGTTGGTCGAGTATGTCTGATATTAAAGGTAATGGATAAGCGTCTCCAATCGTTTTTTCATTTAATTTTCTATAATCGATAACTAATCGCCATCGTTTATTTCCTTTTGAATCTTCTTTCTTTGGTACAATCCATAGTGGTGAATTATACGGTGAATTTGATGGTTCTATGATATTCATTTTTAATAAATCTGTAATCTGTTTCTCAATTTCTGGCTTTTGAAAGGGAGGATGCCTGTACTGTCTGGTGTTGATGGGTATCTCGTCTGTGGTTAGTATACGGTGCATGCATGTGTTAGTAACTCGCAGGGGTTCTCCGGGGATGTGAAAGAGGTCAGCATACTCGTCGATTAAGAGAGCAACTGCTTTACGCTCTTCTGAGTTCAAATGGTCTAATCGCAATAAATTGAATACTTCATTAGCGCGGTTTCCTTGCGTCCGAGTTATCGCGTGCTCTAAAGTTTCACATTTTATGCTATTACTATCCTCGTCTACGCTTGTATCGAAAGGGTACAAGGGAATTACGGGAATTTCCATTTCAACATCTTTATCCAGTGTGTTAATCGCGTACAAATAAGCTATTCCATTATTATTTGAAACAACGGTTTCGCCTATGTATATACCTTCCTGCGTATCTAAGCGCGGTACGTAACCCTCTAAAATTTCCGTGTTCTTGACTCGAATAAACATCGCGGTTTTCTGTCTGGCCAGCAGCAGTACGCTTTCTGTTTCTGAGAACGGTATGTTGATCTTGTTTAGGGTCACGGACTTGGTTCGATAATCGATCTTTCCGTCATTGTCATGCATAAATTCTGATCCTATAATACCTGTATAATTTAATGGAAAATCTTGTGAAACTACATTGAATTCTCCGAGAATATTATTAATCCTGATTTTAATTTTTCCTAATGTCATTGGCTTGTCAACTTTTGAGACTCCATTAAGTTCGTAAGTAATCGAGGCATCGATCGATTCTGGATTTTTCAATTCACTTATTCTTATCAAATTTAATTGAGATCCTGTATCTACTAGAAATTTTCCATTTTTGTGTTTGAGATCTTTTGATTCTATAATTATTGATGGTGATCTATGATTTGGGGATATTGAACCGATATTAAATTCAGCACTGCGGATTTCTGGTGCATTTTTATTTTCTGTATTGGATTTTATTACTCTGCTACCTGACGCTGGGTCTCGGAGTTTCCCGTCGTCGCGTCTATTCGAGGGGAGGCTCGAGCGTTTCCCGCTTGTTTATTAGTGACGTTGTTTGTCTCTGTTTTGCCTCCTTCACGCCTGCTATTATTATAAGCGCGTTTTCTACAATCTCGGATAATGTGACCTATTTTCTTACAATAATTGCATTGTAGGTTAGCATTTGGATTCGAATTTTGAATTGCTGCTCCATTGTTTTTATTTTTTAAGTAGCGGCATTCGTCTATTACGTGGTTATTTCGTTTGCAGTATCGACAGTATTTATCTATCTGCTGATTTGAGTTTGATATATTTGCTTGACTTGAAATATTTTGTCGATTGCCATTAATTCGAGAATTTGAAATTTTATTCCGGTTTATTGCATTTGAACTATTTGTTTGAGCAGTATAACAAGCTTTTTCTTCGGATGCTTTAGTTGTTGGTTTATACATATTTTCGGCGTTCTTGATATTCTTTTGACGCTTTTCTTATTCCATAGCTTCGGTCACTACTTCTTGCAATGTATTATACTTAGATTTCGACAGGAAAAGGGAGTATCTAGGAAGTAGTCCGGCTATAAATGATTTTACTGTAATTTTTATTGCCCATGATTTTAGTGATTGAGCATCAGTTGTTTCTGCTAAATCAATTTCTGCTAATGTCATCTGTAAATGAGTGCCTATTCTGTAGTTGAAGTCAATAATTTGTTCGTCTTGTCTTTGTTCAAAGTCGTTAAGTTCTTTTATCCAAGTGTCTAGGTCTTTGTCTGGTTTAAAGTGAGTTCTTAAAAATTTCGCAAGTTCATCGATTGTTCGTATTTTTGCGTTTGTTACACGTTTAAGTGGTTCTCCCCTACATTTTGAACGTAACATTTCAACTAGAAATTCTTCTCCGCATTGTGGTATGAATTGTTTAACACTTTCAAATTCATCTATGAATGTTTGAATCGAACAACCAGCAGATGTATTATCGAATTCTGGTATTATTTTGAAAACATCTTTGTAATCGAATTTATGGATATATGATGATCCGTCTACTCTAAGCGATATATTGGGATTTGTGGTACTTGTATTCTGTTGGGTGCTAGTTTCCATGGGAACTTGAGTATTATCGTTATCAGGCATTTTGAAAATTGTATTTTGACTTACGTTACGGAGACTATAAGCAATGAATGACGATTCTCAGGGGTTGGGCGGGAGGGCGAAGTTTCCGTTGAAATTGATGTTCTGCGATGCAAGCTTCTACGATGCGAAGGTCTGCGATGCGAAGGTCTGCGATGAAAAGATCTACGGTGCCACGTTCAATGTTGCGGAATTCTCCGGTGCTACGTTCTGCGATGCACAATTCTTCGATATCGTCTGGTAATATGTTGTTGATGACAGTTGTTGTAGATGTTTAATCAACAGTGTATGTTGATAACAGTTTGAAGAAGTTTAATTCGATGATGATTTGGTCACAATAATTTATCAGTTATATCGTCGATGTGTATTCCCAATGTTGAAAAATTTTTCGAGTTTTCGAAGGTTTCAGTAGCGTTGATTGTTTGATGATTATTTAATTATTTCTAGTTGGCTCTCGCACACGCTGCCACCATTTTATTTATATTGTAGGGCTGTTACGTTCCGAGAGGAACGTTTCGAGTCGACTCTGATTCGCCGCGTGATTTAAATTGTTCTCCTGACTTACGTAGTTGGTGTATGTAAATCTCGGGAATCCGCTGATCAGCTCCTCAGACCTTCTCGTTCAACTCGCCTACAATTCTGAGAGTTTGTTAGGTAGGGCTCGTGCCAACCATCACTATGCGTGATTGAAATAATTATTTATGACAACACTTGGGTTAATTACACATTTATTAACGGTCTCCTTCTAGTTCTCGATGGTAGGTTTACAATCGTGGTACAGATTGGTGTTAATCACTATCGCAGTGACAAACTGTTAACAAGTCTCGAAGGTTCTGAATGACTTATAATGATTTTATTCTAGGATTTCGGTAGAGGTCTGATCTGTTCTCTATGATGTCTGAAGTTCTTCTCATTATTCTGTTTTTGGGAAGGTTGACTTAGAGGGAAAATAGGAGGAGTTCAAAAGGAGTCGCGGTTTCTCGCGGGTCTCGGATGATTGGTTGAGGATGATGAAATAATTGGGGGTAAGGTTTCTGGTTCGTGCGTGGGATCTCGGTGGTGGATTGGCGCGAGGTGGTTGGTTAAGAGAAGCAAGCGGCGAAGCGCTGACTGGTCTTGTTTTCGTTAAAATAAGGGCGCTATCCTGAATTCTGGGAATAGGGGTTTCTTTCTCTGTGAGCTATCCGTGATTTATCTTCCCACGTTTCCGGTGTTTGTCTTTTTGGTTATCTTAACTGTTGCAGGTTTATTATTTTGGGTTATTACGGTTGAATGGGAAAAAATATATATATAACATGTATGTTATGAATTTGACTGATGAAATAACGGTTGATCTAGCGTGTGAGAACTGTTGATATAAGAATTTGGACGTTGTGATGGTAACTAAGTGCGTTGGTATTAATCTACGACTATCGGTAAGAGCACGTAGGGCTCTCTTATGGTAACTGCACGCTGGTCAGGTAGAGCGCAGAGAGGGCGCCGCCGTGGATACCGGCTGGCACGTAACACCTTCACTTCCGTCCGAAATGCTGTACTACTAACACCTCCTAAGCATGTACTGGTCGTCATTTCTTGTGAGTAATCTTTTCGAATTTAACTTATCTTTTCCCCAACTCTAATTCCCACATTATTATTAAGCATTTTGTTCTGACATATTTCAATTCTCATCAACCAATTTTTCCTCTTATTAACCTTTCTCCAAAATTTTGACACTTAACCTAAAACTGTCACTTTGACAAGTTTTCTTACAACTGTTTAATTAATTTTTTCACTGATTGTTTACAACAACAAATATTCGTTTGAACATATTTCCATGCTCTCAATGCAGAATTGTTGTTTTGAAGCATCCTGTTTTGTTAATTATTATAGAAATTATTCCTGAGGTTGGTCGGCAGGGCCCGGCCGAAACGTCGATTTTTACTCTCAAGTCCTTCAAAGTATTAAACTTTCTTCTTCCTGACCGGATTTTTCGACAAACTTCATTCTTCAATCTACCTCCTGGTCACGAACTTCCTTCCTAAATACAATGCATCGAAACGGCTTCGTGGACGTCTCGTACCACCGTGATCCTACTTCATACCGCACTTCTAACCTGAGATCACCTTCCTCTACAAATCACTCACAAACCAAGAAGATCTGGAACTACCGGCAAAAACTAGCGCGTATCAAAAACCGTAAAGTGTTCCTTCTTAGATGCCGTCAATTTGGTATTATTCCAAACTTTCTAAAATTTAAAATCAAAAACCTTCAACATTTAACAAAGGAAAAAACCTTCATCAAAGCATTACGCTTTTTTCAACACAAGTGTCTATCGCTCGAAATTAAAACATGTTATCGACAGGAAAGGCTGCTAATCCAAAAACTTAATCATAATATAAACTTTTTCTTTTCGAACCATTTCACTAACTTAGATTATAAAAATTTCAACTTGGATATAGAGAAGGCCAATCGTTTATTCAGTGCCATTAAGACAGATAATATTAGAAAATTCAACAAACTTAAGTCTATACATACTCCTAAAGAGTTTCACACTAACAATTGGTTAGTTCACCTATCTAAGACAGAGTTACCTTCTGAAATTAAGGATACCTTATCACTCGGTCCTAATCATGGTTTACCATATAATAATGTTAAGTTACCATTGATGATATTGTAAGCAGCGTAGAATTAGCTCTCATTAACAAAAGTGGAATCACCAAAGATAAAGTAAGATCAAATATTAGCCAAATCATTGGCAACAGACTTGGCAAAAATCCTCCCACATCTCACTTTCAAATTACTTCCAAAGTTAAACAAACCAAAGAGTTTTTAAAACAAAATAACCACCTAGTAGTCACCGATGCTGACAAAGGTAACATTACAGTCGTCATGGAAAAGATGGAGTTTGAACAAAAATGCCAAGATATTCTTAATGACTCAACTACCTATACTCTAATCTCTCGTGATCCCACCTTAAAAGTACAAAAACAAGTCAACGATATGATAAATCTATGGCAACAGAAAAAATTTATAGATTCCAACTCTGCTAAACACCTTAAAACTTTCAACTCTCTTCCTCCGAAAATATATTTTCTTCCTAAAATTCATAAAGAAAATGTTCCTCTCAGACCGATTGTTTGTAACATCAATTCTCCCACCTACAAAATTTCGAGATTTTGTTCTTGTGTCTTATCAAACATAACAGGTACATCCGACTATCACATCAAGGACACTTGGTCTTTTGTAAACAAAATCAGGGGAAAAACAATCCCGCCTGATCACCTGTTAGTATCCCTAGATGTCAAATCACTGTTTACCAACATTCCAACCAATCTAGCAATATCGATTATCAGTAAAAACTGGCCCAATTTGAAATCTCACACCAACATCAATGAAAAAGAATTCTTAGCGGCCACCAAACTTTGTTTAGATTCATGCTATTTCGCTTACAAAGATAAATTCTACCAGCAAATCTTTGGCGTAGCAATGGGCTCACCAATTAGCCCTGTAGTAGCGAATCTAGTACTCGAACATTTTGAAAAAAAAAAATCATTTCAAATCTCCCTTTCACCCTACCTTTTTACTATCGATACGTAGACGATATTATAACGTGTGTTAAGAACGAAAACTTACAACTCCTTCTTAATAAGTTTAACAATTTTCACCCACGTATTCAATTCACCTTTGAGTTGGAAGAAGTTGGTAAAATCAGTTTTCTAGACACTATGGTGATTAACCACAATGACACCATAATTTTAGATTGGCACCACAAACCATCCTGGTCTGCGAGATACATTCATTTCAACTCACATCATCCCATTAAACATAAAAAATCTGTCCCCATATCCTTATTTGATCGTTGCCTTAGAATCTCAAACCCTCAATTCCTTAAAAAGAATTTAAAACTTGTAGAAACAACTCTTATCTCCAATGGCTATCCTATAAAATTCATTAATGATATCAAAAAGTATAGAGTAGAAAAAATGTACAACTCGATTGATTGGAATTTAGACTCCAACAATCCAACCGATGTTAAGGATAAATTTAAAAACTCTATCTCTATACCGTATATTGAAAATCTATCTAGCCAAATCAAAAAAATTCTGAATGAGGAGGGAATCGAAATTACTTTTAGAATATCTAATACTACAAAACTGTCTCTGTTTTCTCATCTAAAATCTGTTACTCCTAATTTAGAGAAAATTAACTGTGTATATAAAATACCATGTCGAGACTGTAGCATGAGTTATATTGGACAAACGTCACAACACCTAAAAAATAGAATTTCTAGCCATCGTTCTAATATCAAATGCCATGTCACTGACAGATGTGCTTTAGCAGATCACTCCTTAAGCCTGGGACACAATTTCGATTTTAACAATTCTATAACCCTAGCTACAGAAACGAATTGGTATAAACGTATCATCAAAGAAATGATTCATATCTTTAAGAACAAAAGGAACTCTGTTAACAAACGTACAGATATTGAACATCTTAGCCACTTATACTCCAACATTCTCTAGTTCACATAATCTTGTTTTCAAATCTCGGCGCCCCTTACTCCGATTGGTCGCCTTCCTTTGTATTCCATGACTTTCGAACATAGATCAAGATCACACGTGATCAACATAGATTTACGGATCGTTTTCCCGCTTACCTTTACTTCCGTCCGAAATGCTGTACTACTAACACCTCCTAAGCATGTACTGGTCGTCATTTTTTGTGAGTAATCTTTTCGAATTTAACTTATCTTTTCCCCAACTCTAATTCCCACATTATTATTAAGCATTTTGTTCTGACATATTTCAATTCTCATCAACCAATTTTTCCTCTTATTAACCTTTCTCCAAAATTTTGACACTTAACCTAAAACTGTCACTTTGACAAGTTTTCTTACAACTGTTTGATTAATTTTTTCACTGATTGTTTACAACAACGAATATTCGTTTGAACATATTTCCATGCTCTAAATGCAGAATTGTTGTTTTGAAGCATCCTGTTTTGTTAATTATTATAGAAATTATTTCTGAGGATGGTCGGCAGGGCCCGGCCGAAACGTCGATTTTTACTCTCAAGTCCTTCAAAGTATTAAACTTTCTTTTTCCTGACTGGATTTTTCGACAAACTTCATTCTTCAGTAATAAAATACCTGATTTCTTTTTTTGCAGTGCATTTTTAAAAAGCTGGTTTATAAAAGATTCTATTCGAAAGAAATAAAATAACATTAGGGCTTTTAGTTACTTACAAGTCAAAGTTGATTCTTTATCTAAGGCAACAGTGGTTTCGTAGAATCGTAAGAAATTCATAAATATCCTGTGTTAAAAAATATTCGAACAATAGAATACAATGGACTGCAGACAGCTGCTATTAATTTCTTCAATTTTTGCTCCTCGCATTTTGCTCAGTAATAAATAGACGCCAACGTCCAGCTCGCTCCAGGTCTAGACTTCAAAATTCAGATATCTGACACAAAATTTTTGAGATCCTTCAACTACAGTGAATGATGTATTAATTTGCGAAAACGATAAGTAAAAGAAATGAACTCAGGAGAATCTTTGAAATTATCTTACTGCCATTGAAAGTTAAAACTACAATATATAACATCGTAGACCAAATTTAAGAGGTTGTGGATTAGACTCAAGTCGATTTGACGTGAATTGATCTCAACGTGGAATTGTATTTTCATGAAATTTTTCTGAAGTTAAATATTTATATTGATTTATATGGATTATAGATTAAAGTTTCATTTTAATAAAACCAAAAACACGAGTTCAAGAACATACTTGACGTGATGGAATTTTTAGAGTATTTTTTCCGCTTTCAATGAGTAAAAATTTATAAGAATTACTATGAAAAACCTGTGCAATTTTCAATTTACAAACCTGTGTCATTGACTTAACATTTGAACTCATAATGCAAGATGATGTGTAGTGCAAAATTGTACATAATGTATTTTGAAAAAACGCTCTCATTTCTTTCTTTCAGACACAGAACATGAATTAAAAATATTAAAGAAAGAGCTCGAACACGCAGGTAGCTCAACTGTCGACACAGCTCTGTCTGAAGCATGTGAACAGGCCCTGGATGAATCTGCCATGTTGATCGAAAATCAGAGAAGCGTCATACGGGTTGTCACACACGATCAGTCACGATTAATGAAAGCAACTTCTGGATGTTCAACACCTAGCGATAAAATAATTCCACCACCTTTTGGACATGACATTTCACTTCCAGTGCTTGGCAGAGATATGTCATGCACTACTACAAATTTGAATAACTCAGCAGAAAGTAGTGAACCACCCAGTGGTGCCACGGGTGTAATGAACCTTCTGGGTAATGACTGGATGAACGATTCTGACAAAAACGAAAACAACGGAAATAATATTGAAGACCCTGATGTATTGAAAGGCAATTATAATTACGAGAGTGATGATGCTGCTGACTTTGAATACAATAACAATTTCGAAGAGTCGAGTAGCGATGAGGAAGACAATGTTGATGATGAAGAAGAAATGATCGACAAGGAAGATAATATTAACGACGACAATGAAGAAGCAGATTCAGATTACGTACAAGATTCCAGTTTGGTTACCAAGGCTTCACAAAGCACTAAAAATAATACGTCAATAGTTTCTTCTGTCGACGCAAGCTTCGACATTTCATTGTTCAAAAACGTGCCACCTGTTGATGATCGCAACCTGACCTTACCTCCATCTAAGGAAAATGACAACAGGAGAGTAAAACAATATTTTTGTCCGTACTGCAAAAAGCTGCAAACTAAATTTGCCAGACACATCGAAACAAAACACAAATCGGAACCTGAAGTCAAGAAATTCATACATCTGCCAAAGGGTAATCGTGAGCGCGCCAAGATTATCGAAACAATTAGAAAACAAGGAAATTATCTGCATAACACGCAACGTGAGTTAAACACAAGCACGTTGATAGTTTGCAGACAACGTCAACCGAAATTTCAAAAAAATTCCAATGATTATTCGTGCTGTGATGCATGCAAAGGATTTTTTTCAAAACGAACACTGCGATTATACTACCCTAAATGTAAGCCTAAACATAAAAAATGAGTACGTGAGATAACTGTCATGAGTAGACGCATCACAGGATATATCCATGAGTGCGCAAATGATGTTCTTCGTCGCATTATCTTCCCTGTATTAAGAGATGACGAGGTGACAAGATCGATCAAGTATGACAAGCTAATAATTCTTTATGGTAATAAGCTATGTAATAAATACACACATCCTCATCAACATGACATGATACGTGCTCAGTTGAGACTTCTCGGCCGCTTTAAGTGCGCTGTCAAAAAGATTGACAATAAGTTGACGATTTTGCCTCGATTTTTGACCCTCAATTTTATGATGCTGCACTAAAAGCAGTGCGAGACTGTGCTGGCTATAATCTAAACAACATGCTCTTCAAGGCTCCAGCTGTTGCTACCTCACTTGGTACATCACTAAAAAAGTGTGGACGGCAGTGCACTGCAGAATGCATCAAAAGTAAAAATATTGATGGAGTAGTCTGCTCAAGATTTTCTAACATTATTTGACGATGACCTTCCGACTACAATAAATAAGAAAGTCATAGAGGAACAGACTCAAGCGAGACGAGAGAAGAGGGTGATTCTACCATCAAAGCAGGACATTCAACGATTACACAACTACTTAAACACAAATTGCGAAGACGCCATGAAAATTTTAGAAAAAGGCTTCAAACTTTCAGCATGGGACACTTTGATCAAGTCAACCCTGATTATTGTACAAATGTTCAATCGGCGAAGAGCAGGAGAAATTGAGAGACTTTTAATCACAGACTACCAAAACCAGGAGACAATCGATACAAACATTAATCGTGATATGTACGAAAGACTGTCTGAGGCGTCTCGTGAGTTTGCCAAGAAATATGTCAGGCTTACAATTCGTGGAAAACTAGGTAGAACTGTGCCTGTCCTTCTCCATACAACCCTTCTCAGGTGGATTAATACAATCCTTAAATATCGAAGTCACGCTGGAGTAAAATCTAGCAATGAGTATGTCTTCGGTATACCACGTGTAAGCTCTTTGAGCAAAAAGTACCTTAGAGCTTGTCCATTGATGCTAAAATTCGCAGAAGAGAGCAATGCATTGGTTCCTTCTACCTTAAGAGAGACAACTCTTCGTATGCATATCGCAACGTTTACTGCGATGCTTGGTATAGATGATAACCAAGTGTCAGACCTCGCTAATTTCATGGGCCATGACAAACAAATCCATAAGAATGTATATAGAGTACCTATTCCCATGAGAGACGTGACAGATGTCTCTCGTTTGCTACAGGCTGCAATGGGTGATGAAGACGATGGAGACGAGAGCAGAGAAGAGAGTAGCAATGAAGAGAATGATAACGACGAGCACAACCCCAACAATATTGTTGAAGAGAGACCTCATAGGCAAACTCATCTGCAATGCTCCAGCACTACCAATGACGATAGTATCTGTGAAAGCTCTGCTGTTAATTTCTCTACTAAACGTCGCAGCAGTAAGTTATACGAGAATTTTTTATTATTCCACACGTGGTTTCATGATACATAAATACTCTGATCGCTCAAATAGTGCAAAACGTTGGTACTACAAAATGGAATGATATATTCTCATTCCAAGGAACTTGATAACTCAATAACAGGAACAAATTTAGTAATTCATATGAACGAAAGTGGTTAAGGGTACTGAATTGACTGTAAAAAAAATGATAGATTATTGGCTGAATGGCTAAACGTACGACATTTCTTTGAGTACATAATGCATTGCATCATTCAATTCGATATATGATTGTTGTATTTCTTTTCACTTCAGCGTCACCATATGGAAAAACGAAACGCATGAGGTGGAGCGAAGAAGAGAAGCAAGCAGTCAGGAAATGTTTTGGGGACCTTTCGAAATTAACCCATCTACCAACTCTCAAAGAATGTCAAGATGCAATCAATAAGTGCCAAGGTTTGACTAAAAGACGACCAGAGCAACTAAAAACGTGGATTGACAATCAACGTAAAGCCAAGTTTCGTCAAATGACATACGCACGGCGGTGTTCCTAAAGTAACGTAAGAACTGATACTGGAGATCCAAAGTCTTGTGTTCGTAATCAATGAGCTTTTATGCATTATTTTCTCACTCCTTGGAAAAAATATAGTACTAAATTTTATTCAACTTGAAACAGCAATGTACGTGTTAAGGCTTGATCTTTCATATTCATTGAACCGAAAATATAATTTTGAATTCAATTTCACATTACTGAACATAAAGATATCTGCTCAGATCTATACGAATAGTTTGAAAACAGAATTTGAAATGAGATTTGCTATCTGATAATTTTAGGATACCCAACTAATGATCTCGAAAACTTTATTCAATGTATTCGGTTCATGTATCGATGAAAAATTCAGGAATCTCTCATATAATAACGAATACTTTTTTAAAAAAGCTCCCATTTCATACACGTATTCAATGTCATGAATGGATCACGGATTTGAGAAAAACTTAGAGCTCCCTCCCCCCTGAGTTTTCCTAAATTTCTTGATTCATTCATCTCATAAAATAAGTGTATCCTGTAAACACATAAAAAATTGTGATAAACGGATGCTTACTAGACTTTCTCGATGTTCTCAAGTTTAACAATTACTATATTGATTTAGATTAGATTTAGAACAGAATTTTTATGGAAGGGCGCAGAGGTGCTCAGTACCTGTCGATTAGAGTCAAACTTGTGGACGTTCGTGTCAAAATTGAACTGCAATTCTTGGAGAATCTAACTTGTCTGAAATTAAATATGTTTGACATAATTTTACGCATCACACTTTCTATCATTCTAAACAAAACGCTTTAATGGGCAGACTGATTATGATGATAATTTATGTTTAATATGAAAAACGATTTCGTTTCACCGAAGTGATATATTTATACATAATAGGGTGTTTCGACTAAAAAAAAATTTTTTTTTCATCCACGTTCCTGCTGAAAAGTAACTTTAAATATTGAAATAATAATTACTCTGGAAGAATTAGCTAAGAAAAAATCCTACGTAGTGCCGCATTGAACTTAAATTTTGAATTTGTAGAAAAAATCAGGGTAAGACTTCAGATCAAGGTTGACAATTGAAAATATTCAATTCTCATATAATTTGATGCCCTGACCATGAATTTCATATTTATAAACGTCGCTCGTGATTTCTTGACCTTTATTTCAAGGTCGAATATCTAAAAAATCCGTTTTTAAGAGGAAAAAATGTTTTTCAAATGTTTATTTTGATGTTGTTATTTTCCAATTCTTATCCAACTAATTAATTAACGTTGTAAACATTTTTTTTTCTTGAAAACGCATTGTTTAGGTATTTGCCCTTGGAATAAAGGTCAAGAAATCGCGAGCGACGTTTACAAATATGAAATTCGTGATCAGGGCATCAGAATATATAAGAATTAGGTATTTTTAATTGTTAACCTTGATCTGAAGTTTTACCTTGATTTATTCCATAAATTCAAAATTCAAGTTCAATGCGGCACTATATAGGTTTTCTTTCAGCCAATTCTTCCTGGGTGATTATTATTTGGATATAACGTTACTTTTGAGCAGGAATGCGGATGAAAAAAAAATAATTTCATTTGAAAGCCCTAATACATACATATATGATTTTTTGTGGTAGTACTAAGAATTAGTCATGTACAGGTGTATATTTTATAAAAAGTTGAATAAGGTTTAAAAGTGTTTATATACCGAGTAATCTTGATGAAAAAAAAGATACTTGGTGGAATGCTGTCACAGCACAGAAAATCAGTGTTATCAATTTCTAAAACGATAACGGCGCTTTCACTTATGTAGTACTTGAATCATTCACTTTGTTTGACATTACGGATTGAGAAAATTTTTATATCATTTTGTATTATTAATTTCATAGTTGTAAGGGCATGCTATCTCATTTGATGTTCTTGATATATATTTTTTATTTCGACGTAGAACTTGAGCATGCATTCATTTTTACCTTTACTGTCATCGTACCAAAGTGAATAATTTTGGCATGATATGTTTGTAACATCTAGAAATCGTTTTAGGTTCTTGACATTACTCGTACGGATATTTGCGGGTTACTGTATACTTTATCATAGCTTTTACTATTGTCAAACAGGACAAATTATTCAGACGTGCATTACATTTAGAAATTTATGTTACTTGTTTGTGATATTAGTCGTTCATATATCTTATATCCTTGTAATTAGTACAAAAAAAAAATGTATATTTTTGTTTCCATAGTGTATTCAAAATAGTTTAACGTGTTTATAATTCTTGAAGAGTTTATTATATACCGGTAAAGTACAAATAATAATTATTATAGGATTTGAATACTGGACATCTTAAGAGTTTGTAGACACTTGTACTTTTATTACAGAAACATGTTTCGGAAAATGGCAGAACTTGGAATTATTCAATAAAATAAGGATTTAATAATTTTTTCTCATCAAAGTATCACTTTTAATTCTCATATTTCTTACTCGCCGTCCGAGCTTTCAACAACAACAGCTGACTGAACTACAATGAGCGGTAAGTCACTCAATCAATCGATACGTGCGTGTGTTGATTTGAACATTGGAATAGCAGAATATTGTTCAAATTATATTCATTTTTCGAGTCACTAGATATTATAAATTTGATTTGTAAAATATTATAAATTTACTACACGTCTCTGTGTTTTAAAAAAAGTTAAATTCAGGCAGAGATAGTACATCTTCGTAAAAAATGTGGGCCTCATTATGTGGACTCATTATTCACCTGCAATGAGTAATGATCCATTTGAGCACAAAACAAATTACTTGATAATTTTATAAGCTGATGAATAAGAATTCTCGACCTCGTATGTAATATATTATAGAGTCTTGGTGATCGGTCAATTAAGAAAACGTATTTTTAGTTAACGTTTCGACCAAATATATACCATAATATTGACTCTGCTCCTGTTGAAGATAACAATAGACCTGCTACTACATATATCCCCATTCCATATGTAGCCGGCCTATTTGAGTCACTTAATCGTTTATTCGCTAAATATAATATAAAGTTTGTTGGAAAAAATTCAAAAGACCTACAACTAGTTTTTGATACAGGCAAAGACAAGATCCCCATAGGCAAACGATCTAATGTCGTGTATAAAATACCATGCAATGACTGCAATCAAGTCTACATAGGTCAAACGGGTCGACATCTCAATACTAGAATTAGGGAACACCAACGCAACATACATGAGACAGTAGAACGGCACACAGCTCCAACGAAACATAGTATCGATAAACAACACACATTTAATTACGACAACACAAACATCCTTTGTGAAGAACACAATTATTATAGAAGACTGTTATTAGAAATGTGCAACATTGTAGGTCATACCAATTCGGTTAATCTCAGACAAGACGTTGAACATTTAAGCAATATTTACAAACCTCTAATCTCTGCCCACACAACAAATATTGTTTAACCTTAACTATTTTTTATTTTTTAAAAAAATTATTTTGTCTCCATTTACAGACCTTTCTACATAACCCTTCTTACAAAATATTTATTGTTATTCTGTATAATTGTTTATATTAGGTTCACCTTCACTCTGGATTATATTGTTTTCTCCCATCAGTCGTTATTCACCTGTTGACCCAATTGGTTCAACCTACAATATTTCGTTAGACATGTAGGACTTAGTTATAAAGAGCCTACCTCCACTTAATTGACACCTGTGAATTAATTTCATTGCTAAAACGACCTTCTTTAATAACCTTTTAACACTATGACATACTGACTGTAAAGAAACATAGTTCTTTAATCTTTTTAATTAATGACTACCAACTTTTAACTCCCACATATAAAACAACTTGAAGACTGACATTGTCTACCGTCACTCAAAAGAACACTGTTTCCACCAATTGTAATTGTGAATTCGACTACATCTTATTACACTCACTTAATTCAAAAGGTAAATAACACCATAAAACATCCTTATCTCAATTAATCATAAGGTTCTTACTATCAACAATATTTAATAGCTCTAAGAGTATTACATCTACAATATTTATGTCCGATTACTTCTAGTACCATTATTTATTATAAAATCCTATTTTTGTTATTTTTGACAGTTTTTAAAATAAATCGTTCTGAGG
Organism: Neodiprion pinetum; assembly: GCF_021155775.2. Taxonomy (NCBI): domain Eukaryota; kingdom Metazoa; phylum Arthropoda; class Insecta; order Hymenoptera; family Diprionidae; genus Neodiprion; species Neodiprion pinetum. The sequence goes on from NC_060235.2 coordinate 12,449,477, forward strand.
AGGGCCCATATCCGGGTCGAAACGTCAACTAAAAATACGTTTTCTTAATTGACCGATCACCAAGACTCTATAATATAATTTTATAAGGTTGTGTTCATAATAAAACCAGTCGAATCCGTTTCAGCCTTTTCCATATTTTTGTTTCTACCCCAGATCACTTCTTATAAAATCGTCAATCCATTTGACTGCCCTTCTAGGCTGATTCCATTTCAAATAGTAGCTTTTCGCGAGGAATTCAAGATGTCTCGAACTATCTATTACACATAACGAAGTCCTCAATGTATGCTCGCAGCACGTGGCACACGACACTCCAACGCATACTTTGGAGCCACACATCATGCGTACGGGTTATTTCGTAGCATCTCGACCAAGTTCCACCCCCGTCGTCACAGATTCGATTCACAGTCTTCGGTATTATTGTTCGTAACCTTCATAAACATTCAGATTTGAGGTGAGAAATAATAATTGAAGTGCTGCAACACGTTTTTTTTTTATAAATTGAAAAACATTTTGAAAAAAATTGCAAGATTAAATGTGCGTGATCTTCCACACAACTCAAAACGCCAATTTTTTTTTTAGAGAATCTAATTTTTAATCCGGACAAACTCATCAGAAGTTGCCACTTTGGAAAATCGAAAATTAATTTTCTCTGAAACAACCATATATATGGAGCTTTGCACGCGAAACCGGCCACTGCTGAACCTTTGCATTTTCAAATTTGATAATTTTTTTTTCTCATGTTAACCCCATAATAAGAAACTCGCCCGATTTTTTAAAAATTTTTATCTCAAAAAATGCACCCAGTAGGATTTTTCGACAAATTTTCCATTGTTTTTTTCGTTCATCTTTATAAATAACTTCCTGAAAATTCGAACAATTCAAAAAAATGAGTGGTCAAAATTTTTTTTTGAAATACTCTTTTGTTTAAGATTATTTTGAAAGTCATTCGCGTTTTAATTCAATAATTTATTTCAGAAGAAGTCATTTACCGACCACTCTAATGTGGGGGGGGGGGGGGAGGGCACGAAACGGGGTAGGCGGGTAAAATGGGGTACCTCCAAAATTTTACACATTTTTTTTCTTAAATCTTTTTCAAAAATTCAAAAATCACTTCTATAAATATAATTGAGCATCATTTAAAAAAATTTTCACTGTTGTTGAAAAATTTTGTTTTTATAAAAAAAAATTTGAAATCCACTTGACTTTATTTTATTAATGTACAATCAAAGAACTCTCAGTATCACATCACTTTACATATTTCAATAATCGGTTTAAAAATAATTACAATTTTCTAATCTTAAAATTTAATTAACTTTTAATCATTTTTATTTTATTACTCTGAACAACATATAACATTTCTTTTTGTGGCAGCTGAAAATTTTTTATTCAATTTTTTTGAATTTATAGAATAAAAACGTGTTGCAGCACTCTAATTATCATTTCTCATCGGAAATCTAAATGGTTGTGAAGGTAACAAATAATAGCGTCTTTATAATATCTCGTGCCTCAAGTTTAATCACTTTGAACAATTCTGCTATTCGAATGTGCAATTCAACACACGCATGCATCGATAAGTTAAGTGACTGACCCCTCATTGTAGTTAAATGGGCTGTTGTTATTAAAAGCTAAAACTGTATGTCAGAAATGTGAACATCAAAAGTAATGCTGTGATAAAAAAAAAATATTAAATCCTTCTTTCATTGAATATTCCAAGTTTCGCTATTTTAGGAAACATGGTTCAACAAAAAGAGTAGAAGTGTCTAGGAACTTTTGAAGTGCCCAGCATCAAATCCTATGAAATTACTATTTGTACTCTACCGGTATACAATAGACCATTCAAGTATAAAAAAGGAACAAACTTTTTTGAATACACCATGAGAAACAAGCGTTTTTTTTTTTTTGTACCTTTTGAATGAATATAAATATAAACTATGTAGTGACACAACATACGTGTTTGACTAATATCACAAAAATCAGATAGGGTAAACTTCTCAATGTAATGTACGTCTGGATAATTCGCGTTCGACTGAAGATCGTAGAAGTTATGGTAAGATATACGGTCACCCGCGAATATCCGTGTGAGTGATGTCAAGAACATAAAATAATTTCTAGATGTTCGAAATATGTCACATGCCAAAATTGTTGACATAAGTACGAACGTACGATGGAAGCAAAGGTAAAAACGTGAACATGCTTAATATCTATGTCTAAATGAAACAACAAGAACATAAGATGTGGTAGCATGCTCTTATAAGTATGAAATTAATAAGATGTAATAAAATAACTTCCTCAATACGTAATGTGAAACAAAGTGAATGTTCCAAGTACTACATACGTGGAAACAGCGTTATTTTTTCATAAAATACTGATTTTCTATGCCATAACAGCATTCCAACAAGTACTTTTTTTTATTTTTTTTTATCAAGTTTAATGAGTATACAAATACTTCTAAACCTCATTTGATTTTGTGTAAAATATACACTTGTACATGACTTATACTTAGTAATACTACAAAAAAATTATATATGACGCATTCCACCCTAAACCGACCTACGTCTGACCCTGAACCCTTCCGATCAGAGTCATGATTTTTGATGTTGGTCGACCATAAAAAAACACTCTGGACTTTAAAAAATTTTTTTCAAACTCATCTCATATACCTACGATTTTTGAAAATGACCAAATCGATAGCCCCAATTGGAAAATCTGAAAAAATTCTGAAGAATCCTGCTTCATTTACCAAAATTTTTAAGCCCTCATCCAATTGACCAATATTTAAATGACTTAAAAATACATATTTTCAATTTCTTTAAATATTGTTACCGACCGTTTTATATGTTTTTAATTGAGAATACATATTTTAAGTTTATTTAAATAATAGTAGCGGCCGTTTTATATGTTTTTTATAGACTGCTGTTTCGAGGGAACATTTAATTGAGAATATCCCGAAGTTTTTCCGGTAGTGCGAGCAAAAATACAATTTTCTCGAAAGAAAACAGAAGGAAAATTAGAAATTAGTAGATTTAAAAATATTTTTTTACATTCTGCTATTAAATTCGGTAGTGACCTCTAAATATTTTTTTTTTTTTTGCTCTGCGCTTCAAGGTGAATTTTTTTCTGAATTTGGCACAAGGTTTTCAGGTGCGAGTGAAAAACAATAAAAAAAAATTTCCGAAGTGAACTACCCTACTGTATGCATTAGGGTGTCAGGATTTTTTTTTCACTTGCCGTCGACTAAAAACATTAGTTTCGATGAAATAAAAGATTCCTTATTTTAGCTCGATACGATAATATTTAGAACTGCCTCAATCGACATATATGTAGGCTGGAGGCGGAGGGTGGTCCTCATTTGGAGTGTTGACGATGTTTTTGCAAGCTGCCTCTCAAATCAACTTTAAATCATTCAAAACTAATACCCTAATTTTTTTCAGATACTTATCAAAATTCTAACCGCGTTTTCCCTCCATGGGCAAGTAAGTATCGAGAATTAGAAGTCTACCTAATGTCTACGCTCGAAATGAGCAATATTTCGTTAAATTTACACAGCAGAAAAATGGCCTACTTGATACAGCCATTTAAAAAAAAAACACGTGTTACTTCAGAGGAACTGAGGATGCATTCATAACGTCTACTCCTTCTAGCGGTCCACCGATAAGAGCGTACGTAAGCTCGTGAATGATGACGTCATGAACGAAGCTCGTAAAGTTTTGTCTGTGGCCGATAAAGGGAGATAGACCTAAAAAAAAAAAATCGATACTTAGCAATTTTGAGGTGTGAATCCGAAAACTTGATCGAACAAGGGGACCCCCAAACATGCGGGACAAAAGTTACAATTTCTTAACCGCTGGGAAAAAAACTGGCAAATGAACTTTCCATCCGGAAAAAACCTCTGTCGACAGGGAAAAAAAACGCTGTCGACGGGGAAAAAACTCTCGTACAGTGAAATAAACTTATATCGTAATTCGTAATTTCAAACTTGCGTTGTCACTCGTTTTTAATGCATGTGTGGTCAAAAACTCGTCTTCAGTCTCGGGCGCCTTCAGCGCCCTCGAATTACGACTCGTTCTGTAAACATCGGCGCTCGACCAAAAATGTATAGTTCTTTCTCTAGGTGCATAATATACTATTTCAACAACATGAGAATAATTCTTATTCAAACAATATGTAACGAAAAACCGCGACACATGAACAAATTTTAAATGGTTATCTTATTATTTGTAACTTTGAGATTTTCACCCCCTCCCTCTTCCCCCCATCATGTAAATAGTTTGATGTTTCTACCTTCTTTTTTAAGATACGAATATGACCGTAGGATACCTTTTGACCTTACTTCTCTCGTCCCCGTCAACTTTTGTTTGAAACGACATTTGGTGAAGTTATTAGGTTCCGAATTTGATCGTTTAACCCTTTTCTTTTAATGATCTCTGGGGTTGATGACAAAATTACCAGCACCATTTCGTGCAGCAATATCAAATTATTCTCAGATTAAGTTTCGGGATTCTTCCATAAAAAGTACGATCTCTTATGCTTATCAACTAGACCAATTCGAGTCGTTATCCCGATCCAAAGAGTCGCACGTTAAGGCGTCTCGAACTATCTGTTACACCTAGCAAAGTCTCCAATGTATGCACAAAGTACATGGCACAAGACGATCCATTTCACACTTTCGGGTCTGCGGAAGGATTGTCAGGCGTTTGTGGGATATTCATGACATCTCGACAAAGGTCTGAACCTGATTATGCCAGATTTGATTAATTTTTTCCTCAATTCAGAACATTAATTAATTCATAGAAAGTAGTTATAACAGCTGGCCTAAGATCGCGATTTGGCAGTTTAAAATAATAGCAATAAATGAAGAATCGGTTGCATGAAACACCGTTGCAAAGGAACAGTTTTACCATACTCATACGTGAAAAATATATTTTATGAATCAATAATGAAATCTTCGCGATGCTATCCTCATGCAGTCATTCGCACATGTACAGATGTCTCGAACTATCTATACATATATACATTATGCCCGCAGTACGTGGCACAAGTCATCCCAACGCATAGTTTGAAGCCCTGGGAAGACGTCGTGCTTACGGGTTATTTCATAGCATTTCAACCAAGGTCGACCCACGTCGTCACATATTCGATTTATGGTCTTTGATGTCAATTGTTCGTAACCTTTGAAACCACTCAGACTCACGGTGAATTACTTTCTCAATTCGTTTCATTCCATAAAGTTAAAGAGCTTTATTGTTGGTTGAATTCCCTCACGTTTTACCTCTGATGTGACATATACCGATATTCTTAGCGAAACGGGACATCATTTTACATCACATCCGAACAGTTTTGGAATCTGAAAACTAACCTCAAGTGTGACTGTTTTACTCGATGCTTTGTGCACCAAGTGGTCTGAAACTATCTATTATATATCCGGGATCTGATTCCAATGCATACAGCACGTATATAAAGAACCTAAAAATTTAACGCATGCTTTCGGAACAGTAAGCAGAATTGCCGTTAACCGTGTTTATTAGTGAATTCGAGGTCATGTCCCGAAAACATCCCTCGCACATAAGCCAGTCTTGAAGTATGCAATGCATACCAAAATTAATATATTTCTATAAATAGTCACGTATAAAAAAAATCCTTGAAGTTGTTTATTCTAAAGCTCCTTCTGCATCTTTTTACACTGTCAAATAACAGTGGCTCAAAGTATGCCCCCTACATATATATATATATATATATATATATATATATATATATATATATATATTTTTGTTTTATTTTCGATTAAGTTTCAAAAAAAGAAAAATTTTCGGAAAAAAAAATATTCCACATTGATCAAATTTTCAAAAAATAAATATAATGATTGAAAAAATCTTATTTCTTTTTTAATTATTTGCTCACATATTAGGTGAAATGAAAATATTATTCATCAAAAAAATGCCATTTGATGTACTTTATGTATTGTGATTTGGAGCATCTTTACAATGAATCAGAACTCCTTGGAAAGTTTGAAAAAAACATACAGATAGGTAAATAATTAATTATTTATTTCATATTTCAGATTTTTAAAAATCAATTATGCATTAATTTAAGAAAAATAATTTATTTCGGTTAATTTTTTTTTTTATTATTGAATTATTGAATTCAATTACCTCCGTTTATTTTTCATTCTAATAATGTATAATTCATATATATAATTTATATTTTTCCCTGGGTTATATTGTATTTCAAAGTCAAATTGAGACAGGTAATTTCAAATTTTTCTCAATCCTGGGTCATTGCATTTTTTTATATTGAAGTTTTCTTGTGGTTTGTGGTCTGTGAAAACCGTAAATTTTTGTCCTATGAGGTAGTATTGCCAATATGAAATTGCCTCTTTTGTAGCAAGACACTCAATATAGATTGCTCTTTTTGTCTCTTGTGATTCGGTTAATTCGCGTGAGAAGAAAAATACTGGTTTTATCTGTCCATCTAACTGGTTTGGTTTCAATATTGCCCCAACTCCTCCTAGGCAGGCATCGGTGTAAATTTTAATTGGGATAGCTAGGTCAAATATTGCCAGAATCGGGTCTGAGCATAAGTATTCTGCAATTTTTTTGAAACTCTCTTGGCAACATTTTGACCATTTAAATTCTATGTTTTTTCTTAACAGATTATGGAGTGGCTCCAAAAGTATAGTTGATTTGGGAATATATTCCAGGTAAGAATTTATTTTTCCCAGGAATTGTCTAATGTGTTTCCTTGTCTGTGGTGTTGTAATATTCTAAATAGCAATTACATTGTCACTTAACAGTCTTATACAATTATTTCCTATTTCGTGACCCAAATATGTTATTTTGCTTTGTGTAAACACGCACTTCTCTAGGTTTAATTTTATTCCCTGTTCTTGTAGGGCTTTCAATGTCAGTTCAATATGTCTCATATGATCCCTGTACTCTTTTTAGTAGATCAGAATATCATCAATGTAATTTACGCCGTAGGCCTCTAACTGCTTTTTCCTTATTATGCTTGACAAGATACGTTGAAAAATTGCCGGCGACGATTTTAGACCAAATGGTAAACAACACCATTGCCAGTGCCTATGATGGGTTACGAACGCTGTTTTATACCTATCTTTGATACGTAACGGAATCGACCAAAACGCCGAGTTCACGTCTAGTTTTGTGAAATATTTACAATTTCTCGCTCGTAACGTTAAGTCCTCGATTCTCGGAGAAGGTTGGCTTTCTGGGACCACTATTCTGTTCAGCTCTCTATAGTCGATACATAAGCGACATTTTCTCGCTTCTTCCTTCTTATATACTAATGTAACTGGTGCGCCGTATGGGCTACATGATTCCTCTATCAATCGTGTCTTCAATAATTGTTTAATTTGGCTTTCTATTTCTACTTTATCTTGAATTGAGCATTTATATGGTTTTTTCGCTACATATTTATTTTCCGTTAGTTTTATCGTTGCTTCGTAATTGTTTAGTGTACCAATATCGAATTTCTCTTTTGCGGAAACGTTTTTGTGTTTCATCATTAGATTTTCCAAACTATTATGCTTCGAGTTGATGCTATTTATTATATTTTTATTCGCTCTGGAATCTTCTTTTATCTTTTTTATCTCTCCATCATTTTTTTTTCCATATTCTCAAGTTTTCATCTTGACAAGGTTTGAAATCTTTTATACAATCTAAAGCTAGCAGTACATCATCTCTGAATGAATCGCTTTTAATTATAAAAAATGTAAATTGTTTCGTAATGTTGAATATCGTTACTGGCAGGGTAATCACACCTCCTGCTTTTGACGTGCCTGAAATCGTCTCTATATTTCTATCTCCACTTATATTTTTATTCAAATTTTGTTTTTTCCAAAACGTATAGTTCATTAGAGATATATTCGCTCCCGAATCATACAGACCAATGGGTGGTTCATTATTTATCAGAATTTTTAATTTTATAAGTGGGGGTCACTATTCGTTTTTTGCTTCTTTTGTACAAGCAATCGCATTGCGAATTTCGATATTGTTTGCCACTTTAATTTTATCGTTTTTATTTATTTTTTGGTGTGTTACTTTCTCGCGGCACAATTGCTCTGGATGATATCTATTTGGGTAACCTACACTTTTGCAGTACGAGCACGGATTGTGTTTGTTTTGAGTCTTATGTTTATCTTCGTTTCTCTTACTCGAGTTGTTATTGTATTTACTTTTCATAGGGTCCATTTGTCTAAGTGTCGACATTAAGTCTTCCATGTTCGTTAAATTATTTTTCATTCAACCGTGTTCTAACAAAGTTAGGTAGCGTTATCATTATTGGGTTTATTTGAGAACTGATAGTTAAATTCGGATCCACATCTAGCAACATTTTTTTTTTTTTTAATGCAAACTCCAAAAATGATCCACTTAAATATTTAAACGTGTAGGCGTACGCGATTTCGGACCATGACTTTTGGCCGAGCGTGTCTACGAATGAATTATTCCAGAGTTCCCAGGCGTATGACAGTGAGTTTGTTTTTTCAAAAGTTGCAAATCATTCCAACGCTGGACCTTCTAAGAATAGCCTCAAAACTTCTGGGAATTTGTTTTCCTTTATATCGAGCCTTTTACATTCTGTTTCAAACATGTCTATCTATGATTCATCATTACGATTCCTTCCATTAAATTGTTCTAGTATTATGTTTTTCGCCACGGAATGGATTGGTTTATCGTGTGTCTGGGTTACGGTAGTAGGGTTTTGCGCTAAGGTCGGTGAGTCATCCTGGGATTCTTCTACATAATAACCATTGAAAACGATATTACCTTCGTCGTCTAGGTAAGTTTCTTTCAGTCTACCTTCCACTAGGGTTATGATCACTTTCCGGAACTTGTTGCGTGTCCTCAAGCTTCTGACGACTCCTTTTGTCACTGCATTTTCGAAAACTTGTGGATGTTGGTCACTCGTTTGCAGCTCTCGAGGAAATTGAAAAATTTCTGGTTGACCCGACAATTGGATCGTCTTAACTTTAACTACCGTAGTTTTCGTATCTGCAGCCTCAGCTGCGAAGTAGAATATTGCATTTATATCACCTATTGTGATTGACTTATAAGTCTCGAAATCAGAGACTTGGTAAATTCGAGGCAAGGTGGAGAAATCACAACATGTGAAGTTGCAGTGAATAACTGTATTTAAAACACACATGAGTAATAAGATGACGTTTACAACTGAATAATATTACATGAGCTTTAGCGCCGCACCTGAATCAATCACAATCGTCGGTATCTCGTAATGATTACATATAGTTTTATACTGAGCTATGCCGTATGACCACTAAGGAGCGCCTGTGTTGATTATACTCAACGTCTCCTTTAGATGTGTACATAACCGATCCGTGATGTACCAGACTAGGAGACTAACAATAAGTTTGATGAGGTGTCAAACTCACACTTATAAATTAATTATATTAAATACGAGGATGAGAAAGAAATTTATTATTTACGTTTTATTTTGATATCTGTATATATATATGTATATGTATATGTATGTATATATATACCAGACTAGGAGACTAACAATAAGTTTGATGAGGTGTCAAACTCACACTTATAAATTAATTATATTAAATACGAGGATGAGAAAGAAATTTATTATTTACGTTTTATTTTGATATCTGTATATATATATATATATATACAGATATATACATATATATATATATATATATGTAGGAGCGCCTGTGTTGATTATACTCAACGTCTCCTTTAGATGTGTACATAACCGATCCGTGATGTACCAGACTAGGAGACTAACAATAAGTTTGATGAGGTGTCAAACTCACACTTATAAATTAATTATATTAAATACGAGGATGAGAAAGAAATTTATTATTTACGTTTTATTTTGATATCTGTATATATATTATACAGAAATTTATTATTTACGTTTTATTTTGATATCTGTATATATATTATATATATATACAGATATCAAAATAAAACGTAAATAATAAATTTCTTTCTCATCCTCGTATTTAATATAATTAATTTATAAGTGTGAGTTTGACACCTCATCAAACTTATTGTTAGTCTCCTAGTCTGGTACATCACGGATCGGTTATGTACACATCTAAAGGAGACGTTGAGTATAATCAACACAGGCGCTCCTACATATATATATATATATATATATGTATATATCTTAATTTTTAATCAACTTAAAAAAACAAAAAAAATTAAAAAAAAAAAAAATATATTACATCGTTACGTCCGTGAGTAGAGTTTACTCCTGAGCGGAAGGAGTAACCCGGTTGGCTTCGCTTTTACGTTTCAGGTCAACCGGAAATCAGGATGAGGATTGAATAAACTTGAGTATGTTGATATGTCGATTATATGTTTATTGCGTAGAACTTGAGATACCGGTAGCAATGAATGGTGTGGCACGAAAAGATATATAAAAAGTCTAGATGTGGAGTTGTCGAGAGTCAGAATAAGAGTGTCCCTCGAGACGTGAAACGTACGGGTGCAGAAAAGGTGCGACAATGTTAGAAGTGGGGAATGGAATTTGATGAGTAAGCGCGATGGTGAATAGCGTGAGACTACGTAGAGATAAGAGGACAGGACAGAGACCATGAGATCAATATAAGAACTGTGGGAGAGTTAGCGAGTAGGAAAAATAGAGAGAAGTGGTATGCTGGACGTAACACCCCCCCCCCGTCAGAGAGAGCATAGCTGTAGATATGGTCCCGAATATGGGAAGCAAGAAGGTGGAAATGTCATATACAGTAGTGAAACATGATTTCAAAGTATGTGCTTAAAATTAGTTTTACAATTTTTCTTATTACAGGTAGTGTATGGTATTTATAATCTGAATATAATATGTTGTCCGTATATATGAAAATGATAATTGATGTGTGTTCACAAGTATGTAGTCGCAGTATGAATGTAGATTGAATATTGATTGATGCGTTTAGCAACATTAGATGGATATTTGAGGATAAGTGTTTGTAATAGTAAGTTTATGTTTGAGATAGTATGGTTTATATTCTGGATTGCGTATGAGCGTAAGGCATATAGTTATAATACTATGGTTACATAATGTTGTTTAAAGCTAGGCGCCTAGGGTTAATGCGCATTGAAGCGGGTTAGTACACTTAAGATTAAACAACAATGATTTCCCTGATTCGCTGGGTACTAAGTCATACTATTTTTTTTTTTTTTGATATACCGAGATACAGAGTTTGACCTATTTGTACAATGATATCGGTTATGAGTGTAGATATATTTTGGGCTAATTGTAAACTGAGGGTACAAGATCGTCATTACAATCATTTTAATGCAGTAGTGTACACGAGCATTTATTCTTGGTAGTAATATAGTAGTTGCCTATTTGTAATAAGGTTTTCGTGAGGTTTTAAGTACTGGTGGGTTTAAAAGAAGCGGAGGTGGTGTGTAAGGAACTGCATCATGGGTTTCTACTTTGTTGGGAATGGGTAGGACAGAAGAAGTAGGTGGGTGGATAATATTTAGCTCGATTGGATTGTCATACCCTGTTTGTTGGTTGTACTGTGTTTGCTATTGAAGGGGTTAATGTGGGATTTTACTATGTATGTGCGATTTTCAGTTTATTGAGATGAACTATTTTAGTTTTGTTTAGCGTGAGGTATATTTCGGCGTTAACGTCATCTATTATTCGTTTGATTACATACGGGCCTTTATAATGATCTTGTAATTTTGACCTTGTTTCGTTTAATAGGTAGACAGTTTGTCCTACTTCAAATCGTTGTGAGTTAATCGTTCGGTCGTAGTGTTCTTTACTTTTCTGTTTAGCTTGTTTCAGGTTCAACGCAGCGTGTTTACGGATGTCTGTGAGATTCGCTATTCGATCGAGGAGGAATGTATCGTATGTATGCGTGGATGTGTTGCTTAGTATCGCATCTGTCGGTAGTTTAGCTTCCGAGCCGAAGATCAGCTGGTGAGGTGAATAATGTGTACTGTCGTGTTCCGCTGTATTATAGCAGAACGTGGCGAAACGTATGAATTCATCCCAATCTTTACCTTCATTGGTGTAATGTTTGATGTATTCGGTAATTACAAGGTGACTTCTTTCTAATGAGCCGTTTGATTGCGGTCTATAGGCGGTTGTTCGTAGTTGTTTAATTTTGAAGAGCCTGCATATTTTTTTGAAAGCGGTACTCATGAAGTTTCGTCCCTGGTCAGTGAGTATGGTTCGCTGAGATCCAGAGCGCGTGATGTATTCTTTTGCGAATACTGTCCCTATCGTCTTTGCCGTAGCATCGGGAATTGGAATGGCGTCTAAGAACTTGGTCAGATTGCACTGGATCGTCAAAAGGTAGCGGTTATTCGATTTCGTAACGCCGAAAATATTTTTCTCTTATTTTATTGAAAATTTTTGTAACGCCTTGGTGTCCTCCGATCAGTGACTCGTGGTACTCTTTGATCATGTCTTCGCGTAATCGTTCGTCTGGTATAATTGTAGTATTTCTACAAAGTGTTACTCGAATGTCTGAATCCGCAAAAATGTGATAAATGAGTTTTTTAAAGATAGATCGTAGAATATCATCAACTCCTGGTCCTGACATGGGGAATGATATGGACCGAATGTCTAGTCCGGACAAGATAATCCTCAAGTTGACTAACGTGTAGAAAATGTCGTCAAGTTTGCTCGGGTCTGATTGACGTGGTTTCACTACGAGGGTGAATATGTATTTGTTGTTTTTCAACCGAGTTTTAATTACGTCGGATATTTCTGGATTCTGGTTTTGAAAAGATTCCATGCTTATTAGATTTCCGTCTATCAACTGTTTTTCTAGTCCTTCTGTCGAACCACAATTAGCTGATACGAAATGAGCGTAATTGTCGCACAACATGAGAAGTCCATCATTAGTTTCGGTTACGTTGGGTGTTGGTAATATGTCATTTTTATTTTGTATGAAATAATTTAAGCAACAAAAGTTGTCATTGTCAATATGGGGGCGGTCCGGTTTTCGCTCTTCTGGATTGTCGCGACGTTGTGAGCCTAAAGGTGGTAGCGTTGCCGTAGGTACAACGGAGGCATCGCTATCCGTGTCTTCAACAGCTGACTCCGGATCATGTGTCACGGAGTCACTCTCCGAGATATCAGTTGGGTAGCGCGAGGGAGTAGAAACCGGAGCATATCTTGGAGCTGACCTAGTGCTGGTCCGACGCATTGGTCGACGAGTTAAAGGGGGAGCAGGGATTCTGGGTGTTGATGCGTCTGCTTCAGATTCAGAAGATGTCGAGTCATAAGTCGGGTTTTGATAATTACAAATGGTGAACGTTATGTCGCAGTCTTTAAATATGTAATGGATCATCCGATTAACAAGGTTCCAGTCTAACTTATCCAAGCCACAGCCTAGTCTTGGAATCGAGAGCGATTTGACTTTGTCTTGTTCTAAGCAATTCTTTAGATTTACTAGGGCGTTGAACAGTGTTTCTTCAGTTGGTTTCTGGTAGTGGTATTTCTTGGTTACTAGATTGTAAATAAGGCGGGTACCATGTGGCAGTGTCAATACGTTCGTTACTTCAGGGTCTAGTTGTTGTAGTTGATCTCGGGTGATTATTTTCCTATTGATTAGTTGTCCCGCGACTCCTCGTGATGTCTTGCAGTCTGCCGAGATGCAGTGGGCTAGGTTATCTTGTCTGTCGAGGAGATTGGCGCGTATCTCTTGAATAAATGTACTATGCGTTAATGGTAGGTGGTTAAGATCTGTTCCGAATTCCGTGAATCGAGGGGCGTAATTTCATCCTTTACTGGTAGTGGCTTCGGGTGTCGGCTTATTCAGTGTGTCGGACTGTTCTTCACGTATTTTAACACCACAACCCTGGGGCTTATCGGAGTTTTGGTTTCATTTAGATGAGGTAAGTGGTTGAACTCGTTCCGTAGTTTGCTTAATCGTTTTATCGACAACGATCGGTGCCTCCGTTGCGCTGCTATTGTCAGTCATACTGGCACTTGAGTCAGAGGTAACAGTAGAAGTCGAAGTGTCTTGTAATGCTTTGTTTCGTCTTCGTGGGGAAGGGCTGGTGGATTCGTGTGCAGATCCACACGCTCGTATTGGGTGCGGGTCTACGTGTTTCATTCGCTTGTGAGCGCCGGTAGATGAAGATAGCGTATCCGGTTCGCGAGCACGTGTTGGGTGTTAGTGAGCTATTCTGGTAAGTTTGTGAGCGCTGGTAGACGAAGATAGCGTATCTAGTTCGCGAGCACGTGTTGGGTATTGATGAGCTACTCTGGCGCGCTTGTGGGCGTCAGTAGATGAGCATTCTGTATCGGGTCGTGGCCGTTTTGGGGTAATAGGTAGAATTCGGAAAGAGTCGACAGGTGGATTTCTGGAAAGCGCGTCTGCGTTGGAGTTCGCTATTCCTTTTTTATGTTTTGTGACCTACGAATATTCTTCCAACTTCAGTCTTCAGTGCATTGAATAAGAAGTCGGGTACCGTACGTTTTTGATCCACTTTAGTGGTTCGTGGTCTGTTACCAGCGTGAAGGTTCTACCGTGAAGACAAGGACGAAAATGTTTGACGGCATAAACGACTGCTAAGAATTCTTTTTCGGACACCGAGTAATTGATTTCGGCCTTTTGTAACACCCTCGATGCATACGCGATTGGTGAATCCTCGCCATCTTTGTCTTGACTAAGTATTGCTCCTATTGCATACTTTGAAGCGTCGGTTGTTGGGACGAAGGGTTTTTCGAAGTCTGGATACTGCAGTATCGGTTCTCGACACAGACTATCGCGTAGTGTTCCGAACGCAAATTGATGTTCTGCTGTCCATAGGAAAGGGCTATTCTTCTTTAGCAAATTATTAATAGGTCTAGCAATTTTTGAGAGGTTAGGAATGAATCTTCGGTAGTAGCCTATCAAGCCTAAAAATTGTTCAATCTGTTCAGGATTCTGGGAAACTGGGTAGTTTTTTATTGCTGATATCTTTTTCGGATTAGGTTTCAATCCATTTTGAGTGATGATGTGACCTAGGTATGCTACTTCTTCACGCAGAAATTCACATTTATCTGGCTGCAGGGTTAGTCCTGCATCAGACAATCTCTTCATGAGTTTCCGAAATTTGGTTTCGTGTTCCTCCAAGGATCGGGAGTTAATGACTATGTCATCCAAATACACAAACATATCTGTACCCTGTAATCCCGATAGAACCTGGTCTATTAGACGTTGAAAGGTGGATGGGGCATTTTTTAAACCAAATGGCATTCTAGTATACTCGAAATGGCCGTGAGGAGTCGAAAAAGCGGTCCTTGCGTTGTGATCGGGATGCATTGGAATTTGGTGGAACCCGGAAGCCAAGTCGAACGTTGAGAAATATTTTGCGGAGCCTGGTTGATCCAGGATATCGACGATATTTGGTAACGGGTTAGCGTCGCCGATGGTTTTTTCGTTCAGTTTTCGGAAATCAATGACCATTCGCTACTTCTTTTCGCCGCTAGCATCTGATTTCCTGAAGATGATCCAGACCGGAAAATTGTAAGGAGATGAAGAATGTGTGATAATGTTCTGATCAAGGAGTTTGGTCACTTGTTTTTGTATTTCGTCTTTGTGTACTCTTGGGTGTCTGTATTGTTTGGTATGAATTGGTGCGTCATTGGTAGTAGGGATCGTATGGCTGACTAAGTTTGTGAGTCTCAGGGTGTCACCTGGAAGGAAAAATAAATAGTTGAATTGGATAGCAAGATTAACTATTAATTGTTTTTCTTCGTCGTTCAAATGGTCCAATCGTAAGTTTTCTTTCAAAATGTCAAGGCGTCTCGAATCGTAATTTGGGGATGTGGGAAGAACGCGATTCTCGATCCTTTTTTTTTTCGTGTAAGACCTGTGCTAGTAAGACCTGTCCGCTGCTTGCAGTACTTGTATGCGTTAGGTGTGTTTTTGCACTGAGCGTGGCGGTGCTCGCGAGTTCATCGACTTCTTCTAGTGTTACGACTGGTCTTCTTATTTCCACAGCTGATTCGTTGGAATTTATCGCATAAACGTATGCAAACCCTTGTTGGTTGGTAACCAGGGCCTGTCCCAGGAATATGTTAGCTCCTACTTCCAACTGTTCTATGAATCCCGTTTTTACCGAGGGATTCGAAATTTTTAGTGCAATCACCTGAGCCGTTCGTGGTGGTATGAATATGTAGTCTTCGTTTAGGAGTTTGAATGGTTTGCTAGTATTGTTCGGTATTATTTTTTCTGTATCGAAAGATATCGTTTCATTTTCGTTCCGTAAAAATATCGATCCTAAGATTCTGTCTTCTTGTGCCAGGAACAGATCGTCGACTATATGAAATATATAAAGGTTGTCACCGATTCGAATGCTAGTTGTTCCTACTACTTTTATTGGCTCATGTATAGCACTGGTAACGTGGATCTGACCTTCGAGTAATTTACACGGAACATGCGGATGTCTTGCTCCGAATTTAATTATGTTTACATCAGCACCGGTGTCAACTATAAATGTGCTGGGTTGTCGTGTGAGTTCACCGGTGGTTATTCGAACCTTCGGTGTTTGTGTGACAGATGTTATGAGGATACGCGGTGGTGTTTTTGTGTTGGTTCTATGCGTGTTAAAGGGAATAACGCCGGTTTCGCGGGAGATAAGGTAGTTGTTTTTGAAACAGATAGTCGCCTTTTCCGAACGTAAAAAGTCTGAACTCAGTATACCGTCTCCGATGATAGGGAAGGAGTTATCGACAAGATGGAATTCGTGGCGTGTATTAGCTAACTCGATGTAGAGACTTCCTATTGTTCTGATGGATTCTTCCGTCATCCCTGAAATCTGCCTAATGTCCGTCTTTGTGACGTGGACTCTTGGGTCGATTTTATCAATTTTTAACAAATCAATATTAGCGCCAGTATCTATCATTAGTGTCACGTACCCATTCAAAGACTGCGGGCATTGTGTTCGAATCTGTGGAGGGCCAGATTCCATATGTACGGAGCTGACGTTTGGTTTGGACGATGCTCCGGTTTGAGGGAGGTCGATGCGTCCGCGCGGCCGTCCCTGAACTCGTTTGAATGGCTCGCGTTGCCTGAATATTCGCGATGTTGCTTTGCTTCGTATGAAACTTCCGGGTGGACGCCTGCATCGCATCTCTCGTTCGAGTAGTCTTGTGCTACGTAATTAACCCTGAAGTTCGATCGTGAAGGATTTGGTGTGTTATAGTGTTGTGAGCGTTGACTGTCATTTCGCATCTGGTCTGAAGGTTGGTTTGTCGGGTCTCTTGCTCGATATTGGGTATTGAGATTGTTCTGTTGTTGACGATTAGTGTTATTTTGGAAAACTCTTGAATCTTGGTGGAATTTTGGATTCTGGGGATATTGGGACCGATTTGAGCGGCACTTATCGTTCGAGTGGCCCTTGCCACCACACTGCGTGCAAATTGTGTTGTTGCGCAGCCTCGTTCTGCACTCTTCTATACTATGACCTGCCTTCTTGCAGTATCTACACACTACTAATACGGAAGGTTGTTCAGGACAATATTTATCGATGTGATCGGTTAATTTACATATACTACATTTTATATGGTTTTGTGTTTCGTAGTCAGTATCACGGTATGAGGCTAGCTTAAGTCTATCTGATAATAGTTTTTCAGTCTTGGTGGCCGTGTCTATAGCCATTTGTAGGGTTTGTGGATTCTCATGAGCTACTCTTATTTCTAATTCGTCTAGTAACCCTTTGATAAATCTTAGTCTTGCGGTCTCTTTGATATTTTTCTTCAGCACTTGAGCATCACTGAAAGATTCCGAGGCATCTATTGATTCGCACGCTTGTCTTAACAGATGTTTTATTCTAGCACCGTAATCTAGAACACTCTCGTTTCGCCTCTTTGCCGATTGTGCGAGGTCTAGCTGGATATCTGGGAGGTGTCGTTTAGACGCGTAGGCCTGTTTCAGGCAGTCTAGCAAATCTCGAAGAGAATCCGGATTATCTCACTCTATATATTTACTCGCGTCGCCTTCAATTTTCGTGCGAATGAGTGTGGAGAATAAATTCAGTTCTCTGGCTAAGACAGCTCGTTTCGCGCATGCTACTTTAGTTAGGAATTCGGATACGGGCATATTAGTGTCATTGAACGTGGGAATCAGAGCCAATGCATCTTTAAGAGGCAGGTGCGGAAAAGTGCTTTCGGTAGCCATGTTGTAAATTTCAATCTAGGATTTGTCGACTTACAAAGTGAAGATGAAGAAAATGAATCGAAAAAATGTTGCATTCTTCCGTGAGGATGTTGGTCCAGCGATTTCGTGTCTGCAGGCGGTGATGACGTCGGTGTGCGTTGTGTTGTACTAGAAGTCGTGAAGAATGAAGATGTCGTTGTAGTAGCAGCAGGAGATAGTTTTTCAGCAATATCGATTTGGAGATACGGATTTGCCTGTGACGTTAGTGTGTATCAGAGATCGTTGATTGCGTTAAACATAGAATATGGCTTTCAGAGTGTCTTTAACACTATCACACAGTGGTATTACTTTTGTATTAACATCACTGAGCTTGCACACTTCAGAACCGGTCTATCAGATGGCACTTCATGCGTAGCACACACGTAAAATTGTATCACTGGATTTCCGGAAAGCGAAGGCCACCGCTGCCACCAATGTTACGTCCGTGAGTAGAGTTTACTCCTGAGCGGAAGGAGTAACCCAGTTGGCTTCGCTTTTACGTTCTAGGTTAACCGGAAATCAGGATGAGGATTGAATAAACTTGAGTATGTTGATATGTCGATTGTATGTTTATTGCGTAGAACTTGAGATACCGGTAGGAATGAATTGTGTGGCACGAAAAGATATATAAGAAGTCTAGATGTGGAGTTGTCGAGAGTCAGAATAGGAGTGTCCCTCGAGACGTGAAACGTACGGGTGCAGAAAAGGTGCAACAATGTTAGAAGTAGGGAATGGAATTTGATGAGTAAGCGCGATGGTGAATAGCGTGAGACTACGTAGAGATAAGAGGACAGGACAGAGACCATGAGATTAATGTAAGAACTGTGGGAGAGTTATCGAGTAGGAAAAATAGAGAGAAGTGGTATGCTGGACGTAACAACATTAATTAAATTTTCAAAAAATAGATTTGATTATTAAAAAAATCTCATATATTCTTTAATCATTTGCTTACATATTATTCAAAATAAAATTATTATTTATCAAAAAAATCCATTTAATGTACTTTATGTATTGTAATTTGGAGCATCTATACAAAGGATTAGAACTTATTAAGAAGATTGAAGAAAACATACAGACAGATGAACAAATAATTATTTGATTTCATAGGCTGCGCAAGTGTCAACACGTATTTTTTTTCCTTCGTGATTAGTGACATGTTATCCAGGGCATCCTAGTGCTAATAAATCATCTCACAATAACCATTCTCATTGGAAAAAAATCCTTATCAATCGTGAATAATAAGTTTTACAATATAGACTACAATTTAATCAATATAATTATTAATTCACCTCGCAATAGATTTAGGTTATGTCTTATGGAATAACCACAACCGAAGTAGAAACCTACATTGCCGTCCAAGCCGACACACCGAGTCAGCTTGGTTCTCCTGCAGGTGTCACCACTAACCCAATAATATTTACGGACGTCACTTCTGCCGCCACAACAAGCCAAAACGTAGAGGCACCCGAACAGCTTCTATCCAGACTAAACCCAGCAGCTTCAGTCTTCGTCTCTTTAAATCATGAGGACACCAATCATGCAAAAATAGTTAAAGAAACTGCTACAGCGTCCGCTAGCAAAAGAAAAAGAGGTCGACCGCCAGGTTCGCTTGCTTTAAAAAACCGAACCAACTCGGTGAATTCAATAACTAGTTACTTCTCCCTCACCTCTTCTAAAGGAGGCTGCCTTACTCAAACGTTAGCCGCCTCGTCGCCAGAAATCTCTCCGCCATCGAAACTACAACGATCATCCTCTTCTCCTCCTTTTATACGATACACTATTTCAGACTCTCCAACAATGTCTCCTCCAAACTCTCCCACCACAGTGTCATCAGTAACAGAAATCTTCGAAACGCTCAAAAAGTGGAGAACAGAGGACCAAAAGGACAGAGAAGAAATGAAAAAGGAATTGTTAGGGGAGATCGCAACATCACGGGAAGAACACACTCGTCTACTCAAGGAACAGACGAAGAAGTTGAGTGAAGAAAATAAAGAACTTCGCTCTCAAATAAAGGAACTAAGCGACAGAGTTACGGCCCTAGAGCTGTGCTCACAAGCTGGAGATACTCAGGAATCCGTCAACCTAAGCAATTTGGCTCTCCTTGAGAAACGACTAGTAAAGGCAAGTATCTCATCTATAGACAAACTAAACAGGAAAAATAATATTATAGTGAGAGGCCTAGGTTTAGTTTCAGGAGACAATGTTACCGGATCTCTGAACAAGTTCATCGAAGAAAACTTCAAAATTAAGGATGCTGCTTGCTCAGCAAATTGGGTTCACGGTAACAAACCGTTCATTAAAGCCACCCTCAAGGACCAAAAAGTAAAAGCGGAAATAATGGCGAAGAAGAAATCTCTAAAAAAACCTGTGTACATTGACTATGATCTAACGCCTACAGAGAGCTTAGCTGCATACAAACTCCGCCTAGAAACAAAAAAGCTAAGAGACGAAGGCAAGACCGTCAAAATAGGACACCAGCGCATTTATGTAGACGGTGTGTGCCATTAATACGACCCGGTGCTTCAGAAAGTAGTCAAATCTACCCAAACGAGCAAAGAAAATACTTCAACTTCGCCCAACGAAACTCGCAATAGTAATTTATCGCAAGAAAGAATGGACTTTCAACGGAACTTTCAGTAACTCAGCCGGCTCAAGTGATATAGTTAAACAGAACAGAAAGCACAACTTTTTCAGCATATGTTTTTGGAATGTGAGAGGTCTATCTAACCTAAAAGACTATCAAAACTTCCACGGAGACGTACTCTGCATATCGGAGACCTGGACAACCTCGAACGTAACAAATCTAGCTAACTTTAAAGATTGGTATACAACCTGTTCTCCAGCCACCGAAAGCAAAACATTCGGTAGAGCCAGCGGAGGTCTGCTTACATTATGCAAAAACAAGAACAGCGCAATAATAGAAATCACTGATAACTGGATCTTCAACAAATACCAATCAGACCACATCTCGCTCATCATCGGCTCCATATACTTAAAGCCAGATCAAAAAAATCTGAACTCAGTACTTCACCAATTGCAACTAACCCTAAATATAATCTTCGCCCAAGCATCAGACGCGATAATTCTCGAAGGTGATTTTAACGCAAGAATTGGTGATCCATTACCGGAGGACGAAAAATTGTTCGAAGGTACCACGCTCAATTCCAGGAGGAATCTTAGTGACCACATAACAAACCACCAAGGAAAAACTTTTTTAGATTTCATGAACAGCAATGGATTCATCCTTTTAAACGGACGCACAGCAAGTGATGAACTTGGTGGGTTCACCTTCAGAAGCGCAATGGGCAAGAGCACAATAGATCTCATTTAGATAAATACTCTCAGCATTAATCTGATCAAAGATGTAAGAATCGAACATATAATATCAAATTCAGATCACCTGCCAATCACAGTCAGCCTGTTCTCGAACATCTCCAGTACACCGGACATATCCGAAGACACCTTACACACTCACAGATTAAAATGGAGCCCAGCACTCGCAGACATCTATCGCGAAAACTTACAAAACTCACACTTGATCTCACTGGATTTTACGATGTCCTCAATGAATACTCTCCATGAAAACTTCTGTAAGGCAGTTACGGCGACAGCTTGCAGTTTGGGAATGAGAAAAAAGAACGCCCAATCATCCAACGGATATAAATCCAAACCATGGTACGACCTTGAATGTAAGACCAAAAAGCGTGAGATTACTCTCTTACTGGAATACTGCAAAAAAGAGTATCCAGCATCTCCCCTGTGGAATATATTCTTACAAAAAAAAAAGGGAATACTTTTCAGTAATACAAGCAAAGAAAGAACTATCCCGCCTAGCATTAATAGATCAATTTAACAACAGCAATAACCCTTCTGATTTTTGGAAAGTCATCAAACAAGTCAAAGGTCGCACACCCGCAATTAATAAGGTTTCAATCACAACCTGGAATCAATACTTCACTAAATTATATCCTCCTAGATTATCACTAGAGATGCCACTGGTGCAGGAACAACACGATATGCTAGACGAGAAAATAACGATGGAAGAACTAATAAAGAGCCTGAAAAAAAGCAAATGTGGCAAAGCACCAGGCATGGACAACATAAGTAATGACTTTCTAAAAGAGCTGCCGGAAAATTAGCTCTATTACATTCAAGTCTTTTTCAACAAAATTATACAAACCGAAATCATTCCTGATGATTGGGCCCAGGTACTCATGTTTATGCTGCATAAAAAAGGTGATAGCTCAGATCCAGACAACTACAGGAGTATAGCTTTGATAAATTCAATCGCCAAAGTCTTCACCAACATTTTACATGACCGATCAAGGCAATGGGCAGAAAATAACAAGCTAATACCAGAAGAACAAGCCGGATTTTGCACGGGGAAAGGTTGCGCAGGCAACGTGTTCTTGCTGCAAACGATAATACAAATGCAACTACGATTTCCTGACATAACGGCGTACATTCTCTTTATAGACTTCAGAAAAGCTTTTGATAAAGTACCTCATAACATCCTCTGGGCTAAACTAAAAAACCTCGGTATTAGCAATAAACTCATACGGATACTTATCAACTTCTACAGCAAAAGCAGGATGCACATCAGGAAAGACCACCACCTGTCTGATCCCATTGACATAACCGAAGGAGTACTGCAAGGCGACATACTCAGCCCGTTGCTGTTCATTCTATTTATTGCTGATATAATTAAATTCTTCGAGAATCGCGACGTCGAAAGACTAAACCTGAACAATCTCCGTCAGATACTCATGTTATTATATGCTGATGACATTGCCGCTTTATCTCACTCTGCCTCAAGTTTAAGAGAAGCACTGAAAGTATTGGAGGAATACTGTGACACAAACGGCCTGGAAGTCAACATCAGCAAAACAAAAATAATGGCCTGTCGTACATCAGGAAGGATCAAGAAAAAGGATAAAGGCTTCCAATTCAAAGGCAAAAGTATTGAAGTGGTCAAGACATACACATATCTGGGTGTTGCGTTTTCAAGCAACCTGCAAGGGGATATAGCAGCCACCGAAGCATCCAAAAGAGGCAAACAAGCAATCGGATCAACCTACTCAATTCTTTCTAGGCTCAGAGCAGAAACTTGGCTTAGCAAAAAGAAACTCCATGACAGCATGATCAAAACAACGCAGTGCACATTTGGGGTCTCAGGAAAGAAATACTAGACAATCTTGAACAACTCACCTGCTTTATTTTAAAAGAATTTTCCATCTTCCTGTCTGTACGCCACATTATTTTCTACGCCTCGAACTCGACATACCACACATTTCTCTGGAAGTACTAAAATACGCATACAACTGGGTAATTAAAATACTAGAGATGAGAGAAGACCGACTGCCCAAGCTCGGCTTAACTAGACTTATTCAACCATCTGCCAATTACAAAAGTCAAAACTTGAACTGGACCTTACAAGTTAAGTCGTTGCTTTCTCTCATTGGTGAAGAACAAATGTTTGAGGACATGAACGCAACTCATTGGAAGGTAAATAAGGACAGGATCCTCAACAAGTACCGCTCTTTCCTCAAACTTCAAGAACTTAAACGCTACTCAAAGTCTGAATCATGTCAATCACCCATACCAAGGTCGCCAGAAGACTCGCTCCCAATATACCTGACAAGAGGCTCTTTCCACACAATAACACCTAAATTACAGCTAAGAGTCATATACTCATGCAAAATATACTCGTGCAACATATCAACGAAGCTGTGGGTAATTAAATTAAAACCGGCAGAATTATGCCGCTTCTGTTACAACTCAGAAAAGGAAACAATAGTTCACTTTCTGATAAACTGTACATTCTTCAGCTCTCCTCGCTCCGAATACCTGCAAATATCCAAGGAAGACAGCGACCATCTCAACTTAATTATAATTTTAGATGACTATTCCACATCTGGCTCCAAAAATTTATTAAACTATTGAACAGCGTGTTCAGAGTTATTAAACAGTATCACGCCGAACTAGTTCTGTTTAACTCAATACACATTACTTAACGGCCTTAAAATGTATATGAGCCTTTCTATATTTCTTATTTTTTTATTTTCACATGCTCAATTTTAAACTTATTGTTTGTAACATTATACGATCTCATAAAAAAAAGTGTATCAAAGATAAGTATCTTAAAAATCACTTTGAATAAATACATATATATATATATATATATATATATATATATATATATATATATATATATATATGTCGCATCACGATATTGTGTCTTTGTTATATTTTGATCGCCGGTTGTATGACGTTGATGGAACTTGTTTTGGTTGAATTTGTTTTGTTCTTGTTTAACTTGGTTACTTCTTTCAGAATAATTTTCAAACGATTGGAATAAAGTTGTGTTGTTCCGTGCCCCTGCGGTTTACAATTAAATAAATTGTGTTATACTCTTTATTTTACTCTGTATATCTGACATCAGAAGTGGGATAAAGAACGTTTAAGCGTGTAGAAGTATTAAAAAACTCAGTAAATTTTCGAGATAGAGATGGAAAACGAGGAAGATTTCAGTGTGGCAGAAGATGTAGAAGAAAGTGTGAGGAGAAGTGCAAAGAGTGACACAGGCATAGTAGAAACTTCTCGAAAACGAAAAAGAAATCACCGATCCCCGGCGTTATCAGAATCTGAACATTCCGATGATTTGCGAAGAAGGAAGCACGGAAGACGTAGGCACAGAAAACGTCAGGCAAGATTGGAGGAGGAAAATCTGCGACTGCTTGCACTGCTTTCCAGACGAGAACGTGTTCCGATGGATCTCATCAAATTTGATCCGAAAACGACTGACGCGACTGGTTGGGTGAAAATGGTTGACGAGTGGATTCGCCGTTATAATCCTGATGATTATGAAATTGTCCAGCATTTGGCGAAAGCATTTAAAGACGAAGCGGCACAGTGGTTCACTGGTATGGATCCCTCAGGAAAAAGCTGGGTAGAAATACTTTCTGAGTTTTCAAGTGCGTATGCGAAAAATAAGAACGTTGCGTCGGAGCTGCACACGATTTGGATGGAAGACGCAGAGTTTACACTTGAAAATTTTATGAAGAAAGCGAGAAAATTAAAAGCGTGGCTCAACGAGAGAAAAACGGTAGACGAGACTGCAGCTCAACTTACGGGATTATCCTATTCGGCGCAAAATAGATTCGTTCGCAACATCTTTGTGCGAGAATCTCCTAAAAGCCTACAAGAAGCGATGACGTACCTTGATGGACGAACGACCGACTTCCATCAACCGCGTGCATCCTCCAGAGCCCCTGGTCCACATACTAAGACTTTGGCGCCGCGAGATGGTAAGTCGCACCGTTTTGACATCGAGTGCTACAATTGTGGAAGAAAAGGACATCGGAAGGCCGAATGTCGATCAGCTCTGCAGACACAGCGTGGCAGTTACTCACGGGTCATCAAGGAACTGGACGGTGGAGGTTTGGGGTCAAAGAAGCCGATAACCTGCTACAACTGTAAGGAAGAGGGACACATTGCCCCGAGTTGCCCTAAGAAGAACGAGAAGGTAGTGAGGCTTTGTCATTCTACCTCCACTGAGAATACTCTGAAGCTTGCTGACGGTAAGGTGTTGACGTTCATCTTTGACTCTGGTTCGGACTGTTCTCTTGTAACAGAGAGTTTGGCGGAGAGGTTGCCTGGTAAAAGACAAGTCGTTTGTATGCGTTTGAGGGGCTTAGGAAATGGGTATGTGGATTGCCGTGAGATGATCTCAGTGTGTGCAGAGTTGAATAGAATCAATGTTGAAATTGATTTATATGTAGTTCCGGACGAAAGTTTGTCCACAAAAATAATTCTGGGTAAAGAATTGTTAGCAAATGGTATCTCAGTCACATTAGATGGAACCATAGTTAAATTTGCAAAATTACACAAGTTTGTTGGTGCGTGTGTTGCAACTACTAATTTTGATACTGTAGATTGCGATGTGGAAGAGATGAGAGAATCACTTTTGAAATTGTTAAGACTGCACGCGGAACATATGAGTGTTGATACTCCTAGGATTCGTGTAACATCTGGCAGCTTTGAGATTAGACTGAAAGATGAAAATAAAATTGTACAGCGAAGACCTTATAAGCTAGGAATTTTAGAGCGTGAGAGTGTTAGACATATGGTAAATAAAATGCTTGAGGCAGGAATCGTTCGAGAAAGCAGGAGTCCGTTTTCTAGTCCAATTATCTTAGTGAAGAAAAAGGATGGATCAGATAGATTGTGTGTGGATTTTCGGGAGTTAAACGCCAATACAGTAGCAGATCGTTATCCGCTACCGTTGATTCAAGATCAATTAGATCGACTGTGCGGTGCGTACTATTTCTCGTCATTAGATATGACGGCAGGCTTTCATCAGATACCTGTAAAAGAAAATTCAATAGAAAAGCTTGCTTTTATTACACCGGACGGACAGTTTGAATATTTAACAATGCCATTCGGGCTAATGAATGCACCTGCCGTATATCAGAGAGCAATCAATAACGCTTTGGGTGAATTGAGATATTCTTTTGCGATTGTTTATTTGGATGATGTTCTTATACCCGGTAGAACTGCACAGGAAGCTTTGGATAGGTTGGCAGTCGTGATGGCAAAACTTGCGGAGAAAGGATTTTCATTCAATTTAAAAAAATGTAAATTTTTGAAAACAAAAATTGATTATCTGGGGTACACTGTGTCACATGGAGAGTTGAGGCCCAACCTTCGAAAAATCGAAGCCCTGGTGCAATCACCTATTCCTAAGACACGGACCCAGGTAAGGCAATTGTTAGGGTTAGCATCCTATTTTCGTAGATTTATACCGAGATTTTCACAAGTGGCTGCTCCTTTATACAAACTTACAGCAGGTAGTTCCAAAACGATTACATGGACAGACGAACACACTGACGCCAGGGCCAAGCTTGTCAGTTATTTAACATCAGAACCGTTACTGAGAATTTTCGACCCTAATCTTCCAATCGAACTACATACCGATGCTAGTGCTCTCGGGTATGGTGCCGTATTGTTACAATGTGTTGAAAAAGAAAATTATCCCGTCGCTTATTATAGCAAACGTACCATAGACGCTGAAACTCGTTACCATTCTTACGAACTTGAGACTCTTGCAGTTGTTAACGCAATAAAACATTTTAGACAATATTTAGTAGGACGTAAATTTTTAGTTGTGACTGACTGTAATTCGCTTAAAGCCGCAAGCCTTAAAAAAGATCTTACTCCACGAGTTTATCGCTGGTGGGCATATTTGCAGTCATTTGAATTCGAAATAGAATATCGCGCGGGTGAACGAATGAAGCATGCGGACTTTTTGTCAAGAAATCCAGTTTAAAAAAAAGTGTACTCAAAATAGTTAAGAAAGATTTGAATAAAATAATTGAATCAGCTGATGACTGGTTGATGGTAGCTCAGCAGAAAGATGACGAAATAAAAACTTTGTACCGTGAGGTAATAGAAGGATCAGAGAGAGCAAAAACATATTCAATTAGAGACAAAATTTTGATGCGGACGATAAACAGAAAATCGAAACAGATAACGTTACCTGTAGTGCCGAGACTGATGGTGTGGTCACTGATACATCACGTACATGAGAATATCTGCCATTTGGGCTGGGAAAAAACTTTAGATAAGTTGTACGAGCTGTATTGGTTTCCTCAAATGTCAAAGCGTGTTAAGAGATTCGTTGAAAATTGTATTTTGTGCCAAACTTGTAAATCAGTTTCAAGACCGACACAAGCTCAGCTGCATCCTATAGAAAAACAAGATATTTCGTGGTATACGATCCACATAGATATATCCGGAAAATTATCAGGTCCTTCTGACAAGAAAGAGCATGTTTTTGTAATTATATATGGATTTACGAAATTTGTTACGCTAAATTTGATAAGTTGTTTGGATACAGAAACAGCAATCAATCAGTTGGAAAAACATTCGTTTATTTTTGGAGCTCCGAGACGAATCATTTGTGACCAAGGTTCAGGATTTACAAATACACGGTTTAATAAATACAGCGATGAAAAGAATATTGTGGTTCACTTCATAGCTTCAGGAACGCCTAGAGCTAATGGTCAAGTTGAAAGAGTTATGTCAACCATCAGGAATATGTTATCAGTATGCAAAGCTCAGGGGAAACAATGGCAGTCCGAGTTGGGTAAAGTACAGCTTGCAATAAATTCAACTGTTCAGAAAACGTTATGAAAAAGTCCCGCTGAAATTTTGTTTGGCACAAAAATAAATTCAATAAATATAGGACGTGTGAAGCATAGGTGTGTAAAGACTGACAATGTAAATTTAACACAGCTCAGGTCAGAGGCTACAAGTAGCATTACAGCAAAAGCCATAAAAGACAAAGAACGGTTTGATAAAAAGAATAAACCAGTTAAACCATTTAAAATTGGGGATTTTGTTATGGTTAGAAACAACGATAGAATTAAGACAAAGTTAGATGCAAAATATCGCGGTCCTTTGGAAGTTGTCATGGAGCTTCCGAATGATAGGTATTTAGTTAAAAAAAAAATGAGCCGTCACGGGACGCCTGGCAGATGTGAAACATCGACATTATTTTGTAAAATTAAAATTAATTATAATTAATAATCAATTTAAAAAAATTAAAATTAATTAAAATTAATAATCAATTAAAAAAAAAAAACACACCAAATATACGCGTGCTTAATGCACAGATAAATGCACACTTTAATTATAAAAATATAATTAACTTACTGATGACTTGATAGTGTGTCATCGGGTGATTTTGCTTTTTTTGCAGGAGGCTGATCACTTTCACTCTCTAAATTATTACTGTCAGACATTTTATCATCAGAATAATTTGTTTTCAAGTAAAACACAGGTTATGTGTACTGTAGTAAACAAAAACAAAACACTGTATGCACTCCGGGAGTATACAATGCACAGTCGATTGCGCACGGCGACGCGTCGCCACACCGTACTACCATCATATAGCGTGGCGACGCGTCGCCACGGCTTGCGTCGCCACGCCAGAAATCTGTTTTACGTGCGGCTATAGATGTTTCACATCAAAAATAGGCTCTTCTGGATTTAGAGGTCGTAATAGCGTTAAGGTGTCTCACGATAAACTGATCGCAGCTCCTGGATATGGCGCGAGTCAGGACAGCTGTGTCGCAGAAGGTGAAGAAGGTAAGAACAAAGTTCCGAAGTGACTTGTTTGTTTTAAAGAGAAAAAAAAATGTTGTAGTGCACAAAGTCATGAGTGCAAACATGTTTTGCTGAGATGAACCATGAACCCTTGTGGGTTAATACAATCGGTTGTTGAAAACAAATGTAGCGATAATTTGCAGAAACATGATTCTGGTTGAGCCGGATTTGGAAGTAGAAATCCGAAGAGAGCAGGGGACTCTGTTAATTGGTTTAGCCGGATTTACTTAAAGAAATCCGAAGAGAGCATGAGACTCTGTTGGCTATCGCTGTTTCATTTCGAGAGTGCGACTTTGGCTTTCAAGGCTCGCTGGACTTGATCACCCAGAATCCTTGAACCCAAAGCCTTGATGTAACTTGAGAATGATTCGGCAAGTCACAATAGTCAGAACATGTACGGATGCGTAAGGCATGCCTGCAGAGCTATTGTGAATGAAAACAATAGTTAGAACATGTAGGGATGCGTAAGGCATGCCTGCAGAGCTATTGTGGATAAAGACAATAGTTAGAACATGTACGGATGCGTGACGCATGCCTGCAGAGCTATTGTGGATGAAGGCAATAGTTAGAACGTGTACGGATGCATAAGGCATGCCTGCAGAGCTATTGGTGCCTTGGATAAGGAATTTGAGAGAAGTCGTGAAACAAATAAAGCAAAGCACATGGTTGCACACATGATGTAGAGATAACAAGGGATTTGACTGAGCAAGGATGCCAGGCTTGTATGATCAGGAAAGCCGAACGAGATTCAATGAAGGTTTCTTCGATGTTTTTTGTTTCAGAAATAAATTAGAAGAATGAAAAAACTGGCACTCGAGACGCGTGCTAGTCAGTATGGCCGTGTCGCATCACGATATTGTGTCTTTGTTATATTTTGAGCACCGGTTGTATGACGTTGATGGAACTTGTTTTGGTTGAATTTGTTTTGTTCTTGTTTAACTTGGTTACTTCTTTCAGAATAATTTTCAAACGATTGAAATAAAGTTGTGTTGTTCCGTGCCTCTGCGGTTTACAATTAAATAAATTGTGTTATACTCTTTATTTTACTCTGTATATCTGACATATATATATATAATATATTTGATTTCATATTTTCAATTTTTAAAAATCATTTATCCATTAATTTGAGAAAAATGATTTATTCGGACTGATTATTTTTTTTATTATCGAATTATTTGATTCAATTACCTCCATTTATATTCAACTATATTATTGTATAATTCATATGTATAAATCAATTTTATTGAATAAGAGGATGCGGAAGAAATTGATTATTCATGTTTCATTTCAATATAATTGACTTTTAAAAAAAGGAAAATTTCTGAAAAAAAAAATAGATGACAATAATTAAATTTTCAGAAAATGAATATGATTATTAAAGAAATCTTACATATTTTTCAATTATCTGTTTACATATTATCTAAAATAAATATATTAGTCATTGAAAAAATGCCATCCAATGTACTTTATGTATTGTAATTTGGAGCATATATACAAAGGATTAGCACTTATTGAAAAGTTTGAAGAAAATATACAGATAGATAAACATTTAATTATTTAATTTCATATTTTCAATTTTTAAAAATCATTTACCCATTAATTTGAGAAAAATAATTCATTCGGATTAATTATTTTTTTTATTATTGAATTATTTGATTCAATCACCTCCATTTATATTTTATTATATTATTGTATAATTTATATGGATAAATTAATCTTATTGAATAAGAGGATTAGGAAGGAATTGATGATTTATGTTTCATTTCAATATAATTAACTTTTCACGAAAGAAAAATTTTAGAAAAAAAAATAGTTGAAAATAATTGAATTTTTAAAGAATGAATATGATTATTAAAGAAATCTTACATATTTTTCAATTATCTGCTTACACATTATCTAAAATGAAAATATTATTCATTAAAAAAATACCATTTGATGTACTTAATGTATTGTAATTTGAAGCATCTATACAATGGATGAGAACTTATTGAAAAGTTCAAAGAAAACATACAGATAGATGAATAATCAATGATATAATTTCGTATTTTTAATTTTTCAAAATTATTCATCCATTAATTTGAGGAAAATAATTTATTTAAAGTAATTTTTTTTTCAATCAAATTATTTGATCCCATTACCTTCATTTATATTCAATCATATTATTGTATAATTTATATATATATATATACAAATTGTAATGATTCTTTATGATCTTCTATCAGTAATTATAATATTGTAAGCGGGTCGTACCTAAAGTTAAAATAGCCACCTCGTTTTATTTATTATTGAACAACATACACTACAGAACAAGAGAAAGGTAAACTTATCTTTCTAAAATGGGCGTGTCCGATTGTAAAATCGAAAAGAACGCTAAAAGTCGTAACAAAAGATATAGCAGGGACAGAAAATAGAAGGACAGAATAAATTGATAAATAAATTTACCATGGCCGATCCATGTATAACTAAAATCTAACGACAAAAAAAAATGGCCGGGCTTAAGGTTATAAAAAGATAAAATGAGCCAATAGACGTCACAAAAGAGAATTAAAAAGAGCGGAACCAAAAAAAAAGAACGAAATAAATATGTATAAATAATACAAGGGACAAAACAAAACAACACAGAGCTACTGGGAACCCCGGGGTCTTCTTTGTAGGCCAGGTTCCTTCTTCTTGCTCACGAATATCTCCTGTCCTCCAGACTACTCGGCAACGGGATAATCAGTTTGTGTGAAATATACAAATAAGAAATGACGCGGTCCTTTCGGATAGGTGGTTGGTGACCGACTAATCGTCTTTTGGCTCGCTTGGTCTCAGCAGCTCCGTACATGCGGATTTTGAATTTTCGTGTACTGGCAATCCTGGCCAGCCTCACGTGACCAAATCTAGCCCGATATCTCGCACAAAATCAATTTTATTGAATAAGAGGATGAGGAAGAAATTTATTATTTCTGTTCTATTTTGATATATATTGTGACGTGGATTTTTCCTGCTCCTCGGCCACTTGGAGAAAATGACCGAGAACTTACCGCGTGTACAATAAATCGGCGTCCACGATGTACCCTGGATCTAAAAACGATATCGCGAAGTTTTGTTGGGCGCCTGGCGTGATTAACACGCCTCGAAATCATTATTGCGCTATACCTCGGGCATATGCTCGATAGCACAGTACCGCGGAGAGGGGAGAGGTAATTTTTGGAGAGAGAGAGAGACACTTGAAATACACACGCTATTTAACAAAAGAAGTAAAATAAAATCTTATATTTCCCAATAGCGGTGATACAAAAACAAAAAAATGTGAGCCAAGGGTCGCTCATCGCGATTCTAACAATAAGCAGAAAATTACACGTAATGTACTCTATTTCTTACTCTAATGGGCTCGCGGCTCCCTAACTAGAATGTCACTCAACGATCACAGAATCTTCATACGCAATTCTAAATTTGCAAATTCGCCAGTTGTTCTCCATGGCGATTATTGCTCCAAACCGAAACTAGAACTAATCACTCGAAACCGAAACTAAAACTAATTATTCGACGGTGCGCCGTCGGGCTACCGAACAGACGGCGTCCTCAATCTCACCCGAGATCTCACCCGACTCGGAGCTTCGACGCTACCGCGAGCTGCCCTAAATTCAAACGAATCCGCAAACGTTACTATATTTCAAACGCAACCAAAACTCAATGCTCAAACTTCCCGTCTTAACTGCTGCTCAACGCAACGGCAATTTCGACTATACATCACCTCAACTCTCCTAAACACTATCTTAACTAAACGGCAACTTAACTAAACGCAAGCTCAAAGTAACATAACTCAATTTACATTATCTTAACTAACGGGTACGGAACTGAATCCAGCCGCAACTAAACGTGACCTAAACTATAAGCTATCGCAACGCATCCGAAATCAAACCTTCTCAAAATCCTTCAAAACGGTATCCGTTAATCCGAGCACTCCAATTCGGCATTTCCCGACCTACACGAGAGGTCACACTGAAAAAAAAACGATAACGCGGCTCGACCCGGTACAGCGAAACTCGGCTATACTTGATTTCACTAACGAGAAAAACTCAACTAAAACCCGTGACTCTATTCAACTTTCTCGAGAACTCAAAATTTACTCTACTCTAACACGCGGACTCAGGCTACGGTCATCAAGCAAAAGAATCGGCAAAAGAATTTCGAGTACTTCTCTACAACGCAAATCCAAAACGGCTACCCGTTACTCGGCAAGCCTTTTCACAATTATGCTCGAAATTCAATCGCGGGGATAGAAGCAGCGCTTACCTTCTACATCCTTGCAACCCCCTTTCCATTCCCCTCGCGATTTTTAGGTGACTCCATTACGTTGCGAAACTCGCTAAAACGTGACTACTTATCACGACCGCCAGAACTAGAGTGGTTTCGAAAACCTACTACCTGCTGCAACACGGCTCTCGATACGCCATCCCATACGTGACGTGATACCCACAAGAATACGCAATAATCGATCCGTCATCGATTTCGTCGATCGCGCAACTTGACGCGCACCTTCAATAGCATCACTGCGCAGAACTCAAAGCTACATCGCAATCTCGTCCTCCATGCAACTCCATGACGTCTTGGCGGTGAGCGTGGTGATCCCTCGTCGCTAGTCGGTCCGTCGCAAGTTCGCTAGTCGATTGTTGGCGGGGAGAAGGGTGAGTGGCTGCGGCGCGCTGGCCGCCAGCGGGAATCGCGTCCACCTTGGATTCCCGCGATGCGGGGATCTGCGTCGGCTCCCCGTCCGCAGCCTCGACATCCTACCTTTGCAATTGTCGCTAGTCGGCCACTTCACAATTTCCTCGAATTCGGTGTCAACTTCTTGCCTGATGCCGTTGTTGGTCGAGAAATAAAAAAAAACATAAAACCTGAAATATCTTTCGCTATTCGCTAAGGTGTCCCCTCTCGTAGTTTCGGATGCGTGACTCTAGTCCTCGCGCTCTTTTGCAAAAACTTCGCGACTCAATTTCGGAAATTCGTAAATTTTGGTTGCGCCCAGGGTTCAAGGAGCCCGTTGTAACGGGCATCAAAAATGCTACGTTACAATATATATATACATATATACATAACTTTGAAAAAAAGAAAAATTTTCGATAAAAAAAAATATTTGACATTAATTAAATTTTGGAAAAATGAATATTATTATTGAAGAAATTGTACATATTTTTCAATTATCTGCTCACATATGATTTGAAATGAAAATATCATCCATTGAAAAAATTCCATCCAATGTACTTGATGTATTGTGATTTGGAACATCTATACAATGGTTGAGAACTCATTGAAAAGCTTAACGAAAACATACAGATAGATGAATGATTATTCATTTCATTCTTTATTTTTTATTTTCAAAAATTATTCATCTAATAATTTAAGAAATATAATTAGTTAAGATTGATTTTCTTTTTTATAATATAATTATTTAATTTAATTACCCCCATTCATGGTCAATTATATTAATGTATAATTCATCTATATATATGAATTAATCTTATCAATTAAGAGAATGAAAAAGAAATTTATTATTCATGTTTTATTTTGATATATATATATTTTTATTTTCAATCAAATATCAAAAAAAAAAAAATTTTCGAAAAAAAAAAATATTTTACATTGATCAAATTTTAGAAAATAAATATGATGATTGAAAAAATCTTATTTCTTTTTTAATTATTTGCTCACATCTTAGGTGAAATAACAATATTATTCTTAAGAAAAATGCTGTTCAATGTACTTTATGTATTGTGATTTGGAGCATCTATACAATGGATGAAAACTTATTGAAAAGTTAAAAGAAAACATCCAGATATATGCATGATTAATCATTCAATTTCATATTTTTGATTTTCAAAAATTGATTGTCCAGTAATTTAGAAAAAGTAATTTGTTTGGATTTTTTTTTTTCATTATTAAATTATTGAATTTGAACACCTCCATTCATATTTAATTAGATCAATGTATAATTTATGTGTATATATAAATTGATTTTATTAGATAAGGAGATGAGACAGAAATTCGTTATTTATGTTTCATTTTGATATATATATCATAATTTTCAACTGACTTTTAAAAGAAGAAAAATTTGAAAAAAAAAATATTTTAAATTGTTTAAATTTTCAAAAAATCAATATAATGATTGGAGAAATCTCATATATTTCTTGATTATTTGTTCACATATTAATTGAAATAAGAATATTATTTATTGAAAAAATGCTTTTCAATGTACTTTATGTATTGTAATTTGAAGCATCTATACAATGAATCAGAACTTCTTGAAAAGTTTAAACAAAACATACCGATAGGTAAATAATTGATTATTTATCTCATATTTCAGATCTTTGAAAATCCATTATTCATTGATTCAAGAAAAATAATGTATTTGGATTATTTTTTTTTTTTATTGTCAGATTATTCAATTGAATCACCTCCATTCATATACAATTATATGAATATATAATTTATATACATATGAATTAATTTTATTATATAAGAGGATAAGAAAGGAATTTGTTATTTCTGTTTTATTTTCATATGTATATATATATATATATATATTTATGTACATATTGTTACAAAGGGTGAAATCACCGGTTTTGCTCCCTCTTTAATGATCTAGTAGTCAGCATAGATAAAAGACGTTTATAAACCTCTTATGTCTTTAAAAAGAATAAGGCTGCTGCGCCAACCAACATTATTGTAAAAACAGTCTTGTTTCAGACTTTAAACGAGAAACACATATTACGCATTAAAAGCATTTTCACAATATTCTATTCACGCTCTTGATTTCTTTGACTTAATAAGTAAACTCGCGGATCCATATTTTATTAACGTAACGTCAAGAACGTTACAATATGTATATATATAGGAATATTTTACATCGATCAAATTTTTAAAAAATAAATATAATTATCAAAAAAAATTCATATATTTTTTAATTATTTGCTTACATATCAATTAAAATAAAAATATGATTTACTAAAATAATGCCATTCAATGGACCTTATGTATTGTCATTTGAAGCATCTATACAATAAATTGAGACCCATCGAAAAGTTTAGAGGAAACAGACAGATACATAAATAATCGATTATTTGATTTCATATTTTCAATTTTTAAAGATTGATTATCTGTTAATTCAAGAAGAATGGTTTATTTAGATTATGTATTTTTTCCGTAATAAATCATTTGATTTAATTACCTCCATTTATATTCAATTATATTGATGTATAATCTATATATATATATATTATATATATATGCAGGGTGTCCCCAAATTGCCTCCCACGGACTAGCCAGCATGATACCTCGTTAAAATCGAACCGAGAATTTCTTTTCCGGAAGCTCGTCCGACGCATAGTTTTTGAATTATAAGCGATAGCGCTGGGCCAATCAGAGTGCACCATTTCATCTAGATTTGCCGCCACGGAAATTGCTGTTTTGTTCGACTGGGTGAATTATTATTATTCGTTCACAAGTTGAATATCGGCACCTCCCCTATCTCGCTGCTGTACCCCTTCTCGGGCGCTGACCTCGGTATTGTTGCCGCGGTACACGCTGCCGGCCGCACATCCATGGGCGCACACTTGTGTGTGTAAACAGAAGCGCATCCTCAAGCACAAGGGGTACAGCAGCGAGAGAGGGAAGGTGTATATATATATACACGTATATTATTATTTTTAAATAATTTTTGAGAGAAGAAAAATTTTTGAAAAAAAAATATTATATATATATATATATATATTGTTCAATATATATGTATATTGAAACGTTTCGTGTTTGTTTGCGGGCTTTATTTTGCCAGAACTTCATACGCGATGTGTGATATTTAGCGCAAACTCGAATGATATATTTATTTTGAGAATTTCCTGTCTCTTGGATAGAGCTGCAGGATTCGGTCTCTGGACTCAGAAGAAAGGTGGAGAATGATTACTTGTTGATTGTGTGATCAACTCCTGGAAAAGCTTGAACAGTTTGACCGCTTCAACTTGGTTTTTCGAGATAGCCTCAGAATTTGTTTCCTCACCCTCATGTGCAAGGGCACGAGTGGAATAAACCCATCATCATAGGCCGTGTAAACGGTTGAGGGTCAAACTTAGTCTGCGCGTGTGAAGCACGCACAGATCAATCGCTCTGAGAGGTTGACTCGTGATGCGAAATATTTATTTCCAGAAAGGAAATATTGCAATGATACGTGAATGATTTGTCCCCGTGAGGCGGGATAAGAGACAGGACGAAAGTTGGGAATTTATTTTTCTGGTGAGCTTTAAGAGATTTTCGATAAACTAGGAAGGGATAGTTCTTCCTTATTTACTCTGATATTAATCAGGTTTGCCTACGGCATGACTGACTGTTAATTGCGTGATAGCATGTTGGTCGGAAGGACGGTATTCGATAATGCTGGATCGTCGTTGACTAGTCGGTTTTGTGATTGATAATGATTCGTTTAGTGGAAACTAAGACAGAATATTATTTGTGTGATAGCATGGTAGTCGGAAGGACTTGGATGATAGTTCGGTTTACCTGTGGCTGGACTGAATATTATTAATGTGATAGCCTGGTCGTCAGAGGGACTGTATTCGACAATGAGGTATCGTCGCTGACAGTTGATTTCGATATTAATAATTATTCGTTTAGATAGTACTGAAACAGAATATTACTTGGGTGATAGCATAGTAGTCAGAAAGACTTTGATAGTAATTCAGTTTGCGTATGGCAAGACTGAATATTACCAGCGTGGTAGTTGAAGGAAAGGGAATTATACGCAAACGTACCTTCACCTGTATTAAGACATGCAGTCGCAATGACCGTGACTCTCTACGGGTTCAGGTGTCCCACCTATGGGTCAGGGGATTGTGAGACGATCACCGTATCTGAGCTATGAGGTCAAACGTAATGCTGTTTTTCACTCAGACACGGCTCCCTAGTACCTAAGGAGTTTTTTTTATTGAAAACAAATAAAAATTATTAATACGCTGAATGCCCTCCTTTGATGAGAAGTGGTGTTGAGGATTCCTAGAACGGGTACTCCACGTCTCCTGATCGTGGGTCCTTGGTATCCGGCTCCTCGTGGATATGGAAAGTTCCGTGAGTATGATCACGGATGGGTCTTCGCGTAGAAGACTTCGAAGATCTATCCGGGCGGTTGCTCAATAGGTGATAGATAGCTAGATCGACATTTGCGCTCGTCCTTTATACTCTTACTGTCTAGTTACGCCGTTTTCGGGGATAGAGATTTGTCGCGTCCCCTGAAGAAGGGGTAGGTAAATCGTGTAATTTGATTGGGTTCCCGGTATGTGGTGGGGTTATCGAGTGGACAGTGAGATTTGGGCTCGGGTTTACCAAGCAAAATATTAGGGGGCACGCGCCGAACCCCAGGAGTCGGTACGCCAGCCAGGCGTCCCGTCACAATACATATATATTGTGACGTGGTATTTCCTACCCCCACGATCCACTCCTGAATTCTGTCATATTCACCGATACGGGATCAATTAACCCTCACTCTCGCAAATCGGTTACAAAATAACGTCCAACAATTAAAACCCCACTCGACCTTAACATCATGACTTCTTCAAAATTGAAGGAAGTAAAAACTAAAGAAACCTGCTCTCGGTAAAACAAACGCCTAAATTCTACCGCGTCATCGTTGCGATGTCTAGTCACTTAACGCAGCAACAACTTGAGGTCAAAACTCCTTTTGTCGCAATTATCATAAAAATAACGATTACAATTTTTTTTTTGGTCACTTTATCCAGGATAACACCTCACATGAGGCCAAAATTTCAATATCGCTCTATACCGCATAAATTGTCTGAACTCCTCTGCAACAACACCCTTCAACCAAGCACTCAAATCAATCACCTTTCTACCTTCTCGCAAAAATTTAGCTCATCCTTTCGCTTCCTTCACTCACAACCGATCAGGTCAATAGTAGAACTTGGAAAACTATGTTTTGCCAAGAGTCAGCAAGCCGTACTCCAAAGTCTCTCAACTAAGTCAAGTATCGCACGGACTCTCAATTTCAATCCTATCTATCGCAACTATCTCTTACATCTCTAACTATCATCTAGTCACATGCAAGAGTGAGTAGTCAACATAATGGTTTCGGAATGGCAAAGGACCTCCTCGGTCCTCCGTAAGGAGGGGGGAGTTGTGACGTGGTATTTCGTACCCCGTCACTTTGTTTAATTATCGCATTCCCCTAGGTGCAGATAACGCTAAAAATAACGAAGGCACGTCTGAGGCCAATACTCCAAAAATGAACGACTAATTATCTTTAAGTTGAATTCTCTTTACTAAGCTAATTGTATGCTATTTTCTAATTCTGTAATGCTCTTCGAGAACCATCTGCGAGACCTTCGCGTCAAGATACCAGGACACTGCCTGACAGGGGTCACGTACCAGCTCAACATCGACCACCACCGACTACAGACGAACGAATACCGCTGAAACCACTCCCGATGGATGCCTATCTAGTTGTCGAACAGGGTCGTGCGTGATGCACAAACAGCACCTCCAACTATTTGAGACTTATCGGCCAGGAGCCGAACCACGAATGAATGTTTCTACCGCTCGGATGCATCGTTAGGCGGCGTACAGGGCTGTGCGTCAAAAACACAACAAAGCCTCCCGTCGACGATACTTATCAGCCTGGAGCTGAACCGACCCTAACATCTACTAAGTCGTTGACTATCCAATAGAAGACGGTTTTCTCTTCACGAACCGTCTTATCGAAGGACTGCGGCGTGGAATAGGCTAATGATATGCTGACCACGTGGATCTGGTGGATCTAGTGTGGGGATCCGGGTTGAGGGCCATCACCACCAGATCGTTCCGGCATGGGGGCTTCGATGAGCGAGGGCCGGGATGCAGCGCCGACGAAATAGCTACAACGGGGAGTACCAGTAAAGCAAGGAGTGAGTTACAGTCGGTCGCAAGTCCAAAGGACCGGTGACGTAATATTGCCGCACACCTCAACATCGCAACACAGGAGCAGTACGACCCCCCCCCCCCCCCTCTCACCAACGATACCACATAGCTGAAGGAAAACATCTCTAACCACCTTCCGACGTCCCGATACCTCGATACCTGTCGTCGAGGGAAAAGAAAAACAAGCGGCGAGGGATGAGCGCCGCCTACCCGTGGACCAGGCCACGCGACCTGCTGGTCCAATTAAAATACCGCAATTTTGAGGATGAATCACGTGACAGCAGCTCGACGAAAATCAGGATCATCGCTCATCTCGTCACTCTACGTTCAGTTACTGATAACAGCAGACGTGCCTTTTAGTAACCGCTCTTTTAGTAATTCTACTGCCAGTTTTGCCTTTGATTAATCCTACCTTCAGCTTCCGTGAATCGTACTAGTGTTCCTGTCATCGCTAATTACCGCTACCTTATCGCATTCTCTCGCACCTGTTAGATCTTCTTTTACGTAAGTGAGGTTCCTTTTCTATTTTGTGAAGCCACGAGATTACTTGCAATATATCGTACCTTTACCTTTATCTCTTTCTCTCTTTATCTTGCAGTTGGTCTGCTTGAGCCAATTGGGCTCGTATCTTTTCTCTTTATCTTGCAGTTGGTCTGCTTGAGCCACCTGGGCTCGTACCTTATTCTCTCTTATCTCTTATCTTGTCCCTTTCTCTGTCTTATTGCAAGTAACTTCGCGACTGGTTGACTATTACTTACGCATTGTAGTGACTATCGCTTTATTTTATCATCTTTCTCTTCTGGAATATTCGAATGTCCAATATCGCTGTCTAGCAGCGCGTTCCGTTGAAGGATCAATTTTTATCTTAGCTACTGAGCATTGCTATTTTGTTATATTTTCTCTGATTAGTTTCTATCTGTCTCTTTACCTATTACCGTTGATTATCGTATCTCAGTGAGTGTACCGCGGGAGCGATCTTACATCGCTGCGCGGTCCCGCTCGTCGTTCATTTGACATTGGAGTATTGTGCCGTATCGCATAACATCTTTTCCATTATTTTCTTCGCTAAAATCGCTGATCGTAGTTGTCCGTAGTCTATTTGGTTTGCCGTACGTTGCATATTAATTATCTTGAATATTGTTTGTCTTATCTTGAATTGCCTTTTATCGTACCGAATATTATCTCTCTTTCTCTCGCACTTACCGCAAACTAGAGACTACGTATTATCTGTTATTCTCTATATCTTATGATAATTTTCTATTTGACCTGTCGCTTGAATTTACCTTGTAATTCATAATTCCCTGTCTGCCTATTTCTGATCATTCTGGTAATGTGATAACTATTACAATTGTTGTATCTCGCATGTGTTTATAATCGCTGCTCATATTTTATGACTTATTTGCTCACCGCTTAATTTAAGTACAGTATACCTTTTTCTGTTCTGCCTATCTATCATAAAATCGTGTTAATCATTACCTTTAGTATCGCGAGCTTGCGCATATTTCCCGCTTATTCGGAAAACGTTCCGTTATTTGTTAACTCTCTCGCTTAACCTTTCTCTGGCTGTAAATATCGTTAATTATCGCATTTATCGTAATTGTATCTCAATCTCTTCCGCTACTTGCTTGTCATTAAACTTATCGCTTCTTGCTTAATATATTTGATATTATTCCTGCTTCACCTGTTTCTTATTTTATCTATTGGATTCGACTCTGCCCATCTACCATTATCTTGTCTATCTGAGCGAACTGTGCAAAACCGTCGTAGAACCTGACCTTACCTTTATCTATTACCTTTACCTTTACCTTTGTCTTTTTCTCTAATTATCTATTTTTGACGCATGTGCGTCTGGCGCCCAACTATCGTATCTTTCTCTCTTATTACCTCTCTCTCTATCTAATTATTCAGGTTAGTGACTGCGCCGAAGGGTAACCAATTATCTCGTTCCTATCGTTTACCCTCAACACTCCTTAAAAATATTGGTTACAATCGCAACACATGAGCGGTACGAGCTCCCCTCTCACCAACGATGCAGCACAGCCGAGGGTAAACATCTCCGACCACCTTCCGACGTCCCGATACCTCGATACCTGTCGTCGAGGAAGAAGAAAAACAAGCGGCGAGGGATTATCGCCGCCTACCCGTAGACCAGACCTACGCGACCTGCTGGTCCAATTAGAATACCGCAAATTTGGGGAAACATCACGTGACAGCAGCGCGACGAAAATCAGGATCATCGCTCGTCTCAACACTCTACGTTCAGTTTTCGCTCTAAGAAGACGCGCTATCGCTATATCGTACCGCTATTATTATCTCTTATATCTCTCGTATTGTAAATTCAGTTTCGCTATTACTATCTCTTGTATCTCTCGTACCGTAAATTCAGTTTCTCGCTTTTGTTACCGCATCTTCAGTGCCTTCTCTATCATCTTTTTACGTAAGTGAGGTTCCTATTCTATTTTGTGAAGCCACGAAATTACTCG
Source organism: Neodiprion pinetum (assembly GCF_021155775.2). Taxonomy (NCBI): domain Eukaryota; kingdom Metazoa; phylum Arthropoda; class Insecta; order Hymenoptera; family Diprionidae; genus Neodiprion; species Neodiprion pinetum. Next base: position 12,492,221 of record NC_060235.2, read on the forward strand.
CAATATATCGTATCTTTATCTCTCTCTCTTTATCTCTATCTTGCAGTTGGTCTGCATGAGCCACCTGGGTTCGTACCTTAGACTCTATTATCTCTTATCTTGTCCCTTTCTATTTCTTATTGCAAGTAACTTCGCGACTGGTTGACTATTACTTACGCATTGTTAGTGACTATCGCTTTATTTTATTATCTTTCTCTTCTAGAATATCTAAATGTCTAATATCGCTGTATACCAGCGTGTTCGCTTGGATGATCAATTTTTATCTTGGTTATCGAGCATTACTATTTCGCAATACTTTCTCCGATTAATTCATATCTGTTTCTTCACCTATTACCTTTGATTGATTTATCTTAGTGAGTGTACCGCGTGAGCGATCTTACATCGCCGCGGGGTCCCGCTCGTCGTTCATTTGACATTGGAGTATTATGCCGTATCGCATAACATCTTTTTCATCATTTTCCTCGCTAATATCGCTGATCGTAGTTGTCCGTAGTCTCTTTGGTTTGTCGTATGTTGCATAATAATTCTCTTGAGTATTACTTGTCTTATCTTGAATTATCTTTTTCCGTACCGAACATTATCGCTTTTTCTTCTCGCACTCACCGCAAACCAAAGACTACGTATTATCTGTTAGTATCTATATTTTATAATAATTCTCTACTTGACCTGTTTCCTTGAATTTATCTTGTGATTAATAATTTCCTGCCTCTGTTATATCGCTGATAATTCTGGTAATGTGAGAACTATTACAATTTCTGTATCTCGCATGTGTCTTATAATCGCTTCTCATATTTTATGGTTTACTGATCAATGCTTAATTTAAGTACCGTATATCTTTTCTGTTATGCCTATTCTTTATAATACCGTGATAATCATCACCTCGAATCATAGTATCTTGAGCCGACGCATATTTCCCGCTTATTCTTAAACTGCTCTGTTATTTGTTAAATCTCTCGCTCAACTTTCCTCTGGCTGTAAATATTGTTAATTATCGCATCTATCTCAATTGTATCTCAATCTCTTCAGTTGTTTGCTTGTTATTAGAGTTGATCGCTTCCTAACCAATATATTCGATACTATTTCTGCTTCACCTGTTTCTTATTTCATCTATTGGATTCAACCCCTCCCCTCTACCATTATCTTGTCTATACTGAGCAAGCTGTGCAAAACCGTCGTAGAACCTGACCTTACCTATAACTATTACCTTTACCTTTACCTTTATCTTTTTCTCTAATTATCTATTCTCTGACGCATCTGCGTCTGGCGCCCAACAATTATCTCTTTCTCTTTTCTTATCTCTCCACAGGGTGACCACGATAAGGTGGTAACCCCCCTCCAAAATCTAGCCGTGTGATAATTTGAGAAATTTTTTGCATGATTTTTAAAGGATTTGCGACGATCTCTCCGATAGCGAAGTGGAAATTTTTTTAGAAACAACCGTTTTTGCGCGCGAAAAAAAAATTTTCGATTCCGAGACCAAAAATAGGGTTTAATTTTTTTTTTTCTGAAAATACGCAAAATCCTGAGCGCGGATATCAAAAATTTTCCGGGATTCGTCAAACCAATCACCCAGAAATAAATCTCAAAATTCGAACTTTTTGTCGAAAATTCGGTACTAACTGGCGGAACAGGTGGAATTGAAATATCTGGCAAAATCGACCAGCGCCAACTTCACCCGAGTCCAGATAGCGGTATACGATATGTCATTGACGATTCTGCGCGATGAGTTTCGTTGGACCGACTTTCTCTGTTTGCAGTTGGGCGAGCAGCAAGATTAGTAGTTTGAAAATATCTGCATTGAGAGAAGCGTGACAAAAACGTCCGCATTTAAAATTATCAATGATAATTAACACGAAAGCAGCATAACGGGAGGTTAACAAGCATTTTGTTATCATCGGTTGCCAGTGACAACCGTTGTAGCACGGAGGTTAGCGAACGCTCGCGCGTGGCCGATCCGGCCGATCAAGATCCCGCTATTACCGTTTGCCGACGCGGCGACGTCGAGATGATGTAGCGCAAAAATTGAAATTCTTTCGAAAATGATCATCGAATCATCCCGATTCCGTCAAAGTGCAGCATTATTGACAAAGGCTTATCACTCTTATTTTACACAAAAATGATTTGAAGAAACGAACAGAATCCACCCGAATTTTGACAGTGTATTGCTTGTTCGTCGCAAAATTCTAGGTCAGTTTATTTATATTCTGGAGAACGATGCGCGAAAATTGGTTAATTCTGACACCGTGTATTTACTTTCGTACGTCGAATATTTCCGCGGCAACAAAGCACATGGGTGGCCGACTTTTCTGTGATTCTAGTAGTAACAATGAGCGCAATATTGCCACGACCCAGCGTTATTTTCACGCAATGATCAAACCGGGGACAGTAAACCACGGTTCGAAATTATTTTCGATGAAAATATGCCGTTGCATTCTGGAATTTCGTTAATTGTCCGACAAATTGATACGTAATGCGTAAGAACGAAATGACTCGCATTTGTTCAGAACGAAACCCTTGCATTGCTCTTTACTTCAATACGAAAATCGTACTATTCTTATCCAGATGACATAAGTATGTACGAAGCACGACAGGCTGAGGTATCGTTAAAGTACGGCGAAAGTATGGCCGATGTTATGACAAAAGTAGAATCATGAAGGAATAATCGTCAGGTTATGATTCATCTACCTTTTACCTGTGATTTTTCCATTTCGTGGGCGACAAAGACAGTATTTTTTCGTAAATGCGATCGCTACGCTTCACTTTCCATTTCAATTCAATGACAGTTCGTCAATGACAATAATTAGCAAACTAATATTGAGTTTGTAAACCGATGCAGAGATTTGATACTTAATTCCATACAATTCCTTACAGATATGGTAATACAAATGTTTGATTGGTTTTTACATGTGCAATGAAATATTTTGTTTCATTCAAAATATGTACAATGCGTAAATTCGGGAATCCGTTATTTTTTGGGATCGCGCATAGTATTGCACAACAGAATTATGCACCTTCGATACTCCTCTTATGTTAATCCGTCCTCCTCGCTGAAAATTTTTTCAACGAATGCTGAAATTTACAGGGACGCGGCATAATATTTGCAATGTTGCCCGCTACATTTCATACATTGAATAATGCGTAATTACTTATCACTGCGTAATAAATATTCTCCGGCATTGCTTCGTGTTTGCCTTTCCCGGTTGGACTCATCTCTGTCAAACTATCGTTGTCTAAGATAATTTTGAAGAGTGCTCGGTTCGTTTCTTTCCGACTCTTGTACATAATCTCTGTGACGGCGGCCATTTGCACATTGTCAACCCACACGTCGTACCCTATGCTTAACCGTACTTGATGACAATTTAAAAATGATAATTATCTTATCGCAATTAGTGACCATTTAGTGTAAAAGTATTACCAACAGATCGTTTTCCGCTACTCGGTGCTGTTACTTTCAGGACAATTTGAAAAGTATTCCATGAATTCGTTTGATTAACGCATTTATTCGTTTCTTTGTTTTAATTGCGACTGTAGTCGCAGTTTCATAATGTAGCTACACAACATTTTGTTGGAGACATTGAATTGATGCATTATTTACTGAAAATTTAATGCATCATGAAACGGACGCAGCATTATTGTAAATGGTGTATTTTTTCACAGATCACGAGTGCACCACCTCGACATACAAGTTTAAATTTCTGAATCGACGTGATCTGAGATACTGTATTCGTGCGTGTACATATAATTATTTTTAATTATTTAATTTATTTATTTATTTATTTATTCATTCATTCATTCATTCATTCATTCATTTAATTATTCATTGATTCATTCATTTATTTATTCATTGATTCATTCATTGATTCATTCATTTATTTATTCATTCATTTACCTATTTTTTTTTTTTTTTTTTTTTTTCTTCGCGTATAGCCAAATCGGTGGGGAAATCCTTTATGGACCACCCTAGGTAGGGTACCGTCACTCCCAGGAGTGTGGGACTCGCCTTACAGAATACCCACTAAAACCACCACCAAAAACCGTTCCTTGCTGTCGTCCACACCCCACGAAACTGTCGTCGTACCTGTTTTTGAGAATCAAATATCACGATTAGAACAATACGAGGCAAATATTTTGATAAAATTAAATCTAACAAACGGATGTGAACTAAACTTTTCACCATTTTCGTGACACCATTCTCGCGTTACAGAAACGCTAAAACTCAGGTTTATTTGCAATAAGATTCATTAGAGTTCAGTAGTATTCAATACGAGCCTGTAGTAAAAAGAAACTTGTCTTGTATTTCATTTCTGGTCTCGTTCTGTGTTATCGTCCGCCAAAAGCCATTCCTAGCTGTCGTCCACACCACACGGAATTGTCGTCGTATCTGTTTTTGAGAATCAAATATGAGGATTAGAAAAATACGAGGCACATATTTTGATAAAATTAGATTTGACATTTTTGAAACTACAGATGCAGTTTAACGTGCATCAAAAACAAGCGAATGTGCACTCGACTTTTTACGATTTTCGTGACACCATTCTCGCATTACAGAAACGCTGAAGCTCAAATTTCTTCGCAATAAGAATCAATCATTACAGTTTTGTAGTGTTTAATACGAGCGTTTAATAAAAAGAAACTTGTCTTGCGTTTCACGTCTGATTTTGCCAGCTCTTCGTGTCCGCCGATAGCCGTACCTTGCTTATCCTCGAGATCCCACGGGACTATCGTCTTACTTATTTTCAACATTAAACAGCACAATAAGAAAAATACGAGGTGCCTTTTTGATGATAACGATTCCTATGTTATTCAAACATCATATACAGTTTTGTGTGCGGTAGCAAACAAAGAGAGTTTTGACGTCCCAACACTTCTGTTATATTATTTTCACACATCTGAGGATTTTTTTTTCAACCCTCTAAATAACAATAATAATAATTCATGACAGTTTCGCGTTGTCAATCATTGAAGATTTGTAAAAAGAATCATATCTCGCATTTCATTCCTGGTTCCGTTGCCTGAGGAGATGCTCGATGTGCCCTCCGTTCTGCTGGACAGTGAGTGCGAGCCGTTTCCGGATCGACCCTCGCACCCGTTGCATCTCCCTAACAGGAATAGCGGCACACGCTTCGGCGATGCGGTGGCGCATGTCGTGTTTTTTTGTGGGGGCCCGTTCGTAGACGATTTCCTTGACTCTACTCCAGAACCAGAAATCACAGACGGTGAGATCTGGTGAGCGCGCTGGCCACCTAACCGAACCTCTCGTACCGATCCAGCGCTCCGGGAACATGGCGTCCAGGATTGCCTTGTTCGCGTTACTGTTGTGGGCAGGGGCCCCGTCCTGCTGCCACCAAACCTGGTCCATACGGATGGGGTTTCCGTCCATCAGGCGGGGGAGTTCCTCGGTGAGTACGGTCGTGTACTTGGCTGACGTGAGATTTCCGTCGAGGAAAATGGGCCCGAGGATCCTGTCCTGTAATACTCCAACCCAGACGTGGAGCTTCCAACGGTGCTGGTTGTCCTGTTCGACGATCCAGTGTGGGTTTTCCGGAGCCCACCAACGACAGTTCTGCTTGTTGACGAGTTCGAGGTTCGTGAACAGCGCTTCGTCCGTGAAGCACACGTTCCTGAAGAAATCGGGATCCTCCTGCAGACGCTCCAGTCCCCAGCGACAGTACGTCAGTCTTCGTTCGGCATCACCTGGGCACAGCTTTTGCACCGGCTGGTACTTGAACGGACGGTTCAGCTCGCGTGCGATTTTTCTCACAGATTCTCGAGGAACCTCTGTAGGGAATTAATTACTCCTTTTAGAAAGCACGAAGAGACAATTATCGCATTGACCCCTAAATATACGTTGAATTTGTGTCCAGAATTGTCTCGTCTCTAATAAATCTCACCCAACAGAACGAGGTATGACTTGGTAATAAAATTTCGCATCAAACCGACGGGGAAATATCTCGCCGAACTGACGAGTCAATGGATTTTCGGCTTAATTACAATTCACCTGAATGAATGTAAAATAACTTGATTAATGAGAATCAACTGAATCACTAAATATAACTGAAATGTTGAGAATTAACTGAGACACAACTGAATTACGGAAAATTAGATCAGTCATCTCTCAGATATTTTTTTAATTTGGCATGTGGATTGTGTGGGAGAAGTTAGATTCTTGTGCCAAAGCGCGAATCTCATAATGCGAAATTCGATTTTTTATTAACAATAACAAATTAGACTCCCATTTTTTTCAAAAATTCATAACTTTGGCAAAGAATTAGATACAATATATTTTTTATTCAAATTACGCGGAAAGCTCCATAGAATTTAAAAAAAAATACGAAACGGTAAAAAAAAGTTGTTATCAATTGTTTATTTGACAATTAATTTTTCAAAGATTTTTAAAACAGTGACTGACACGATCAAAAAATTTTTTTTAAATTCCGCCATGTTCCTTGAACTGTACTACAACCTGTGAATTAATTCCAGAGAGGTGTTTTTTTTTTCGTTTTCGAGTTAAAAATCATTAAAGGTGTCGATGCGCATGAAATTGCGGCGCGCCGAGTCTCTACGTAATGGCGGGCGGCCGGTTGCCGTCCACCGCTACACCGCGGTGGCGTCGCAGCGTTATTTCAGTCATTTTCACGATGTAGGACACGATTGGAGAATCTGAAAAAAATACTGTACCTTCACAAGGCCTGCTCAAAGCGATAAGTGAAGTTTCAAGAATGTGTTTTCATTTTAGAATAAGTAGCAAGTTATGTAATTATTATCATTCATGTGCCCTTTCATGGTGTGTAACCGTTATTTTGAATCTCTGTAATGAAAAAACGGTGAAAAACACATTCTTGAAACTTCACTTATCGCTTTGAGCAGGCCTTGTGAAGGTACAGTATTTTTTTCAGATTCTCCAATCGTGTCCTACATCGTGAAAATGACTGAAATAACGCTGCGACGCCACCGCGGTGTAGCGGTGGACGGCAACCGGCCGCCCGCCATTACGTAGAGACTCGGCGCGCCGCAATTTCATGCGCATCGACACCTTTAATGATTTTTAACTCGAAAACGAAAAAAAAAACACCTCTCTGGAATTAATTCACAGGTTGTAGTACAGTTCAAGGAACATGGCGGAATTTAAAAAAAATTTTTTGATCGTGTCAGTCACTGTTTTAAAAATCTTTGAAAAATTAATTGTCAAATAAACAATTGATAACAACTTTTTTTTACCGTTTCGTATTTTTTTTTAAATTCTATGGAGCTTTCCGCGTAATTTGAATAAAAAATATATTGTATCTAATTCTTTGCCAAAGTTATGAATTTTTGAAAAAAATGGGAGTCTAATTTGTTATTGTTAATAAAAAATCGAATTTCGCATTATGAGATTCGCGCTTTGGCACAAGAATCTAACTTCTCCCACACAATCCACATGCCAAATTAAAAAAATATCTGAGAGATGACTGATCTAATTTTCCGTAATTCAGTTGTGTCTCAGTTAATTCTCAACATTTCAGTTATATTTAGTGATTCAGTTGATTCTCATTAATCAAGTTATTTTACATTCATTCAGGTGAATTGTAATTAAGCCGAAAATCCATTGACTCGTCAGTTCGGCGAGATATTTCCCCGTCGGTTTGATGCGAAATTTTATTACCAAGTCATACCTCGTTCTGTTGGGTGAGATTTATTAGAGACGAGACAATTCTGGACACAAATTCAACGTATATTTAGGGGTCAATGCGATAATTGTCTCTTCGTGCTTTCTAAAAGGAGTAATTAATTCCCTACAGAGGTTCCTCGAGAATCTGTGAGAAAAATCGCACGCGAGCTGAACCGTCCGTTCAAGTACCAGCCGGTGCAAAAGCTGTGCCCAGGTGATGCCGAACGAAGACTGACGTACTGTCGCTGGGGACTGGAGCGTCTGCAGGAGGATCCCGATTTCTTCAGGAACGTGTGCTTCACGGACGAAGCGCTGTTCACGAACCTCGAACTCGTCAACAAGCAGAACTGTCGTTGGTGGGCTCCGGAAAACCCACACTGGATCGTCGAACAGGACAACCAGCACCGTTGGAAGCTCCACGTCTGGGTTGGAGTATTACAGGACAGGATCCTCGGGCCCATTTTCCTCGACGGAAATCTCACGTCAGCCAAGTACACGACCGTACTCACCGAGGAACTCCCCCGCCTGATGGACGGAAACCCCATCCGTATGGACCAGGTTTGGTGGCAGCAGGACGGGGCCCCTGCCCACAACAGTAACGCGAACAAGGCAATCCTGGACGCCATGTTCCCGGAGCGCTGGATCGGTACGAGAGGTTCGGTTAGGTGGCCAGCGCGCTCACCAGATCTCACCGTCTGTGATTTCTGGTTCTGGAGTAGAGTCAAGGAAATCGTCTACGAACGGGCCCCCACAAAAAAACACGACATGCGCCACCGCATCGCCGAAGCGTGTGCCGCTATTCCTGTTAGGGAGATGCAACGGGTGCGAGGGTCGATCCGGAAACGGCTCGCACTCACTGTCCAGCAGAACGGAGGGCACATCGAGCATCTCCTCAGGCAACGGAACCAGGAATGAAATGCGAGATATGATTCTTTTTACAAATCTTCAATGATTGACAACGCGAAACTGTCATGAATTATTATTATTGTTATTTAGAGGGTTGAAAAAAAAATCCTCAGATGTGTGAAAATAATATAACAGAAGTGTTGGGACGTCAAAACTCTCTTTGTTTGCTACCGCACACAAAACTGTATATGATGTTTGAATAACATAGGAATCGTTATCATCAAAAAGGCACCTCGTATTTTTCTTATTGTGCTGTTTAATGTTGAAAATAAGTAAGACGATAGTCCCGTGGGATCTCGAGGATAAGCAAGGTACGGCTATCGGCGGACACGAAGAGCTGGCAAAATCAGACGTGAAACGCAAGACAAGTTTCTTTTTATTAAACGCTCGTATTAAACACTACAAAACTGTAATGATTGATTCTTATTGCGAAGAAATTTGAGCTTCAGCGTTTCTGTAATGCGAGAATGGTGTCACGAAAATCGTAAAAAGTCGAGTGCACATTCGCTTGTTTTTGATGCACGTTAAACTGCATCTGTAGTTTCAAAAATGTCAAATCTAATTTTATCAAAATATGTGCCTCGTATTTTTCTAATCCTCATATTTGATTCTCAAAAACAGATACGACGACAATTCCGTGTGGTGTGGACGACAGCTAGGAATGGCTTTTGGCGGACGATAACACAGAACGAGACCAGAAATGAAATACAAGACAAGTTTCTTTTTACTACAGGCTCGTATTGAATACTACTGAACTCTAATGAATCTTATTGCAAATAAACCTGAGTTTTAGCGTTTCTGTAACGCGAGAATGGTGTCACGAAAATGGTGAAAAGTTTAGTTCACATCCGTTTGTTAGATTTAATTTTATCAAAATATTTGCCTCGTATTGTTCTAATCGTGATATTTGATTCTCAAAAACAGGTACGACGACAGTTTCGTGGGGTGTGGACGACAGCAAGGAACGGTTTTTGGTGGTGGTTTTAGTGGGTATTCTGTAAGGCGAGTCCCACACTCCTGGGAGTGACGGTACCCTACCTAGGGTGGTCCATAAAGGATTTCCCCACCGATTTGGCTATACGCGAAGAAAAAAAAAAAAAAAAAAAAAAATAGGTAAATGAATGAATAAATAAATGAATGAATCAATGAATGAATCAATGAATAAATAAATGAATGAATCAATGAATAATTAAATGAATGAATGAATGAATGAATGAATGAATAAATAAATAAATAAATAAATTAAATAATTAAAAATAATTATATGTACACGCACGAATACAGTATCTCAGATCACGTCGATTCAGAAATTTAAACTTGTATGTCGAGGTGGTGCACTCGTGATCTGTGAAAAAATACACCATTTACAATAATGCTGCGTCCGTTTCATGATGCATTAAATTTTCAGTAAATAATGCATCAATTCAATGTCTCCAACAAAATGTTGTGTAGCTACATTATGAAACTGCGACTACAGTCGCAATTAAAACAAAGAAACGAATAAATGCGTTAATCAAACGAATTCATGGAATACTTTTCAAATTGTCCTGAAAGTAACAGCACCGAGTAGCGGAAAACGATCTGTTGGTAATACTTTTACACTAAATGGTCACTAATTGCGATAAGATAATTATCATTTTTAAATTGTCATCAAGTACGGTTAAGCATAGGGTACGACGTGTGGGTTGACAATGTGCAAATGGCCGCCGTCACAGAGATTATGTACAAGAGTCGGAAAGAAACGAACCGAGCACTCTTCAAAATTATCTTAGACAACGATAGTTTGACAGAGATGAGTCCAACCGGGAAAGGCAAACACGAAGCAATGCCGGAGAATATTTATTACGCAGTGATAAGTAATTACGCATTATTCAATGTATGAAATGTAGCGGGCAACATTGCAAATATTATGCCGCGTCCCTGTAAATTTCAGCATTCGTTGAAAAAATTTTCAGCGAGGAGGACGGATTAACATAAGAGGAGTATCGAAGGTGCATAATTCTGTTGTGCAATACTATGCGCGATCCCAAAAAATAACGGATTCCCGAATTTACGCATTGTACATATTTTGAATGAAACAAAATATTTCATTGCACATGTAAAAACCAATCAAACATTTGTATTACCATATCTGTAAGGAATTGTATGGAATTAAGTATCAAATCTCTGCATCGGTTTACAAACTCAATATTAGTTTGCTAATTATTGTCATTGACGAACTGTCATTGAATTGAAATGGAAAGTGAAGCGTAGCGATCGCATTTACGAAAAAATACTGTCTTTGTCGCCCACGAAATGGAAAAATCACAGGTAAAAGGTAGATGAATCATAACCTGACGATTATTCCTTCATGATTCTACTTTTGTCATAACATCGGCCATACTTTCGCCGTACTTTAACGATACCTCAGCCTGTCGTGCTTCGTACATACTTATGTCATCTGGATAAGAATAGTACGATTTTCGTATTGAAGTAAAGAGCAATGCAAGGGTTTCGTTCTGAACAAATGCGAGTCATTTCGTTCTTACGCATTACGTATCAATTTGTCGGACAATTAACGAAATTCCAGAATGCAACGGCATATTTTCATCGAAAATAATTTCGAACCGTGGTTTACTGTCCCCGGTTTGATCATTGCGTGAAAATAACGCTGGGTCGTGGCAATATTGCGCTCATTGTTACTACTAGAATCACAGAAAAGTCGGCCACCCATGTGCTTTGTTGCCGCGGAAATATTCGACGTACGAAAGTAAATACACGGTGTCAGAATTAACCAATTTTCGCGCATCGTTCTCCAGAATATAAATAAACTGACCTAGAATTTTGCGACGAACAAGCAATACACTGTCAAAATTCGGGTGGATTCTGTTCGTTTCTTCAAATCATTTTTGTGTAAAATAAGAGTGATAAGCCTTTGTCAATAATGCTGCACTTTGACGGAATCGGGATGATTCGATGATCATTTTCGAAAGAATTTCAATTTTTGCGCTACATCATCTCGACGTCGCCGCGTCGGCAAACGGTAATAGCGGGATCTTGATCGGCCGGATCGGCCACGCGCGAGCGTTCGCTAACCTCCGTGCTACAACGGTTGTCACTGGCAACCGATGATAACAAAATGCTTGTTAACCTCCCGTTATGCTGCTTTCGTGTTAATTATCATTGATAATTTTAAATGCGGACGTTTTTGTCACGCTTCTCTCAATGCAGATATTTTCAAACTACTAATCTTGCTGCTCGCCCAGCTGCAAACAGAGAAAGTCGGTCCAACGAAACTCATCGCGCAGAATCGTCAATGACATATCGTATACCGCTATCTGGACTCGGGTGAAGTTGGCGCTGGTCGATTTTGCCAGATATTTCAATTCCACCTGTTCCGCCAGTTAGTACCGAATTTTCGACAAAAAGTTCGAATTTTGAGATTTATTTCTGGGTGATTGGTTTGACGAATCCCGGAAAATTTTTGATATCCGCGCTCAGGATTTTGCGTATTTTCAGAAAAAAAAAAATTAAACCCTATTTTTGGTCTCGGAATCGAAAATTTTTTTTTCGCGCGCAAAAACGGTTGTTTCTAAAAAAATTTCCACTTCGCTATCGGAGAGATCGTCGCAAATCCTTTAAAAATCATGCAAAAAATTTCTCAAATTATCACACGGCTAGATTTTGGAGGGGGGTTACCACCTTATCGTGGTCACCCTGTATATCATAATTTTTAGTTTACTTGTAAAATAGGGAAAATGTTGAAAAAAAAATTTTCAGAATAATCAAATTTCTCACAAATAACTATAATTATTAAAAAAATCGTATATATTTTTTCATTATTCGCTCACACATCAATAGTGATGAAAATATTATTTAATCAAAAAATGCCAATTAATGTACTTCATGAATTGTGATTTGTAACATTATTACAACGTCTTATAACTTATTAAAATGTTAAACGAAAAAATATAGATAGGTGAATGATTAGTTATTTAATTTCATATTTTTAATTTTTGGAAATTGATTATTTATTAATTCAAGAAAAATGATTAATTTGAATTTATTATTTTTTAAATCATCAAATTATCGAATTTAATTGCCTCCATTTATATTTAATTATAATTGTCTATCATTCGTTTATATATATAATTAATTGCATAGAACAAATGATGAATAAATTTATTATTCAAAATTTACTTATATATATTATAATTTTGAATTCTATTCCGAAAAAAAAAATAATTTTGCTAGAAAAAAATTCTAACAACAAATAAATTTTATAGAGGTAACATAGTTATCGATAAAATTCTATGTAGTTTTTGATTATTTGATCACATATCAATTGAAATGAAAGTATGAACCATTCAAAAGTGCCATTTGATGTACTTCATGAATTGTAGTTTGGAACATTTACACAATGGATTAGAACTTATTGAAACGTCTAAAGAAAACGCACAGACAGATGAATGATCAGTCATTCTATTTCATATTTTTGATTTTGAAAAACAAATTATTTGTTAATATGAGAAATATGATTTATTTAAATTCATTATTTTTTATATCATTATATTATTCAATTTAATTGCCACCATTCATGTTGAATTATCTTATTGTAAAGTTTGTATATATATATAATTGATTGAATGAAAGAAAATGATAAATAAATTTATCATTTACATTCTGTTTATATACATCATAATTTTCAATTTAATTTCAAAAAAAGGAAAATTTCATAATATAAAAAAATTCTCAAATTAATAAATTTCTTTGAAAATAAATACGAATATGAAAAAAATCTCATATATTTTTTGATTATGTGCTTACATATTAATTAAAATAAGAATATTATTCAATGAAAAATGCTATCCGATGTCCTTCATGGATTGTAATTTGGAACATTCGCACAATGGATTAGAACTTATTGAAACGTCTCAAGAAAACACATAGACAGATGAATAATCAGTTATTCCAGTTCATATTTTGAATTCTGAAAAACAAATTATATGTTAATTTGAGAAATATGATTTATTGAAAATTCATCATTTTTCATATCATTAAAGTATTCAATTTAATTGCCACCATTCATATTGAATTATCTTAATGTAAAATTTGTATATACATATAATTGATCAAATAAAAGAAAATGACGAATAAATTAATTATTTATATTTTATTTATATATATTATAATTTTTAATTCAATTTTAAAAGAAGGAAAATTTCATAAAATAAAAAAATTCTCAAATTAATTGAATTTTTTGAAAATAAATACAAATATGAAAAAAATCCTATATATTTTTTGATAACTCGCTTATATATTAATTAGGATAAAAATATTATTCATTGAGATAATGCTATCCAATGTCCTTTATGGATCGCAATTCAAAACATTCATGCAATGAATTGGAACTTATTGAAACGTCTAAAGAAAACACACAGGCAGATGAATAATCAGTTATTCTATTCGATATTTTCAATTTTCAAAATCTGATTATTTTTTAATTTAGGAAATATGATTCATTTTAATTATTTCTTTTAATATCATTGAATCATTTAATTTATTCGCCTACATTTCTAATCGATAATATTATTGTATAATTTGTATGTATATATAATTGATCAAATGAATTAAATGATAAATAAATTCATTATTCATATTTTATTTATATATATTATAATTTTCAATTAACTTCTGAAAGGAGGGAAATTGAAGAAGAAAAAAATTTTCGCATGAATTCAATTTTCTGAAAATGAATATAATAATGAGAAAAATTCTTTGTATTTTTCGATTATTCGCTCACATATGAATTTTAATAAAAATAGTATTCATTGAAAAAATGCCATTCAATGTCCTTTATGGATTGTAATTTGGAACATTTATACAATGGATTAGAACTTGTTGAAAAGTGTAAAGAAAACATACAGACAGATAAATGATTAGTTATTTAATTTCATATTTTTAAATTTCGAAAACCTATTATTTTTTAATTTAAGAAATGTGATTCATTTGGATTATTCTTTTTTATTTCATTGTATTATTTAATTCATCCGCCTACATTTATAATCAATCATATTCATGTATAATTTGTGATTATATATGATTGATTGAGTGAATGAAATGATAGATAAATTCATCATTTATACTATATTTGTATATATTATAATTTTTAATTAACTTTTAGAAATAAAAGAATTGAAAAAAAAAATTTTACATGAATGAAATTTTTTGAAAATGAATATAATCATTAGAAGAATTCTATATATTTTTCAATTTTTCGCTCACATATTGATTATTATAAAGATAGTATCCAATTGGAAATGCCATTTAATGTACTTTATGGATTGTAATTTGGAACATTTCCACAATGGATTATAACTTATTGAAAAGTTTGATGAAAACATACAGATATATGAATGATTAGTTATTCAATTTCATATTTTTAATTGTTGAAAATGAATTATTCTTTAATTAAAAAAAAAAAATAATTCGGATCAATTATTTTCAATATCATCAAATCATTCAATATAATTGCCCCCATTTATATTCAATCAAGATAATGTATAATTTGTATATATATATAATTATTTAAATGGAAAAAATGATGAATGAATTTATTATATCTATTTTATTTAGATATATTACAATTTTCAATTCACTTTTGAAAAAAGATGAATTTCTATCGAAAAATATCCTCACAATAATTGAAATTTTTCGAGAAAAATATAATCATGAAAAGAATCCTATATATTTTTTGATTATTTGTTCACATATTGATCAAAATGAAAATATAATTCATTAAAAAAATGCCATTTGATGTACTTCATGGATTGTACTTTGAAACATTCATACGATGGATCACAACTTATTAAAAAGTTTAAAGAAAACACACAAATAGATATATGATTAGTTATTTGATTTCAGATTTTTAATTTTTGAGAATCAATTATTCTTGAATACAAGAAAAATGGTAAATCCCGATTAATTATTTTTTGTACCATCATATTATTCAATTCAATTGCCTCCATTTTTATATTCAATTACAATAATGTATGATTTGTATATATACATATATAATTAATTGAAATAAAAAAAAATTAAAAATAAATTTATCATGTATATTTCATTTATGTATATTATAATTTTTAATTTACTTTTGAAAAAAAAATTTCGGAAAAAAAACCATAACCAATAATTAAATTTTCAACAATAAATATCATTGTCAAAAACATTCTGTATATTTTTCAATTGTTTGCTCACATATTATTCAGAATAAAAGTAATATTCATTAAAAAAATGCCATTCAATGTCGCTTATGGATTGTAATTTGAAACAATTATGCAATGGATTAGAACTTATTGAAATGTTTGAAGAAAACACAGAGATAGATATATAATTAAATATCTTGTTTCATATTTTTGATTTTTCAAAGCTAATTATTCTTTAAATTCAGAAAAATTAATTATTGAGGTAAATTATTTTTCATATCATTAAATTATTTAATTCAGTTGCCTCCATACATATTCGATTATATTAATGTATCATTCGTATAAATATATAATTTATTCAATAATATAATGACAAATAAATTTATTATTTATATTACATTCATATATATTATATATTTGAATTTACCTCCAAAAAAAGGAAAATGTTGAAAAAAAAATTTTCACAGTAATTAAATTCCTCAAAAATGATTATAATTTTTAAGAAAATCCGTCGCATTTTTTCATTATTCGCTCACACATTAATTATGATAATAATATCATTCAATCAAAAAATGCCATTCAATGTACTTTATGGATTATAATTTGGAACATTTATACAATGGATTGTAACTTATTGAAAAGTTTGAAGAAAACATACAGATAGATATATGATTAGTTATTTGATTTCATATTTTTAATTTTTGAACATGAATTATATCAATGTAACATCTGTTTATATACATAATTGATTAAAATAAAAAAATGACAAATAAATTTATGATTCATATTCTATTTACACATTTCAAAATTTTCGGTTTACTTCTGAAAAAAAAAAATGTTGAATGAAATTTTTACAATAATCAAATTTCTCAGAAATAACTGTAATTATTAAAAAAATCCTATACATTTTTTCATTTATCGCTCACATTAATGATAATGGAAATATTATTCCCTCAAGAAATGCCATTCGATGTACTTTATGGATTGTAATTCGGAACATTTATACTATGGATTGGAACTTATCAGGAAGTTTTAAGGAAACACACAGATCGATAAAAAACTAATCATTTGATTTCATATTTTTTGCCTCCTGCTCCACTCTGACGCTGCTCGTGTCAAGTCCCCACTGCCACGGATCGACTCTGGGACGACGCGCATTGCCTTTTGCTCGACTTTGACCGTGATAGACTCATGTCCTCGCGGTCTGTGATCGACTGCCAGACGCCCCGCATTGGGTCCCGCTCGACTCTCATCGTGCTCGTGTCAAGTCGAAGCCGTCGCTGATCGATTGGGTAACGACGCGCATTGCCTTTTGCTTGAACTCGACCGTGCTTGTGTCAATTACCCTCAGCCACGGATCGATTTGGGGACGACGCACGTTGCCTCTTGCTCAATCTCAACCGTGCTCGTGTCAAGTACCCTATGCAACGGATCGACTTAGAGACGCCGCGCATTGCCTTTTACTCGACTTCGACCGTGTTTGACGCATGGCCCCACGGTTGCTGATCGATTGCCGGACGCCTCTCATTGCGTCCTGCTCGACTCTCATCGTGCTTGCGTCAAGTCGACGCCGTCACCGATCACCTCAGTAGTGTATATATGACAGGTCTAAATCAAAGATGGCGGCGCTCCCCCCTAGCTCCCCCCTAGCTCCCCCCTAGCTCCCCCCTAGCTCACCCCCCAGCCCCCCTTCCCCTCGACCCACGGCACACCCTCTCTCACCCCCCCCCCCCCCCCCCCGGTCATTTTCGGTGGCTATTTTCATAGGATTTGACACACACACACACACACACACACACACACACACACACACACACACACAAAATAATTCCTGTCGAGACTTGTTTGGCGCCGGAAAGCCGCACATAAATCAGATAGGGTAAAAACCTGCTAGATCTATTGAAAAAATTCCAGGAAATGACCCCTGAAGGAAGGTTTAAAAAGGCGTTTTGAATGCTTTTGACAATTTTTTTATTTTAACATCAATTACATTTAGTTTTCTCATTCTATTCTCAATTACCTTATTCTAAATTTTAACGAGTAAAATTATACATATTATTTTCAATATCCATATTAATTAAACATATCATTATTCCAAAATTGACTTATACCAATTTTTTAACAGTACCACTGATCGGATTATATTCAAAAATGCGATCATGCAAGATCATGCAGTAGGCAGAAGTGTGTGGCGGGAACGTAATGCTACAGTCAAATTCCAATCGAATGTCCACAGGTCCAGTTTTCAATGTTTCGTTCTGCTTGGAGTAATCGATGACGATAAGGGGAGCTTGGTTTATAAATTCACGTCTCGATAGCAAAGGCTCAGCTTCTTTGTTATAGTAGCTCATTTGAAACCAAACATACATATCATAGAGAATGGCGGGGGATGTGCAGGCTCGGACTTGTTCGCTATGAAGAGTCGTAAAACCCAAAACTGTGTGTACACATACCAGCCGGTCAGGAGCGGGCAAGGTAAGATTTTTCTTACACCAAACACTGTTCGCTACCTGCTTTTCGTTGACCGATTCTTCACACCACATGGCCCACGCTGCTTAACGACTCATAAAACTCAAAAACTACATTAGGCGGCGGTGGGTTCGTGGAGAGGGGGAGGGGGTGAAAACCTGTTCCAACACGCTTTTAGGCAAGATGCAGCTGCGGAACTGGGTGACTTCAAACTGGCAGATAAACCGCAAAAATTTTGGGATGGTGGGGGCGGGGACTGCGGACCCCAGCCGTCTTTGGCGTCATTTTTTACATGAATTTCATCATCTCCGCAGAGCCAGGAGAGCAATAAAACCCAAAAATTTAGGGATGGCGGGTCGGATAAAGGGCGGACCCAGTCGTCTCTGACGTCATTTTTCCCTCCGAGATGCGCAGAACGCAGTGCGCACCGCATCTCTGACGTCATTTTACCCTCCGATATGCGCAGAACGCAGTGCGCACCGTTCCCAAATTCTTGCGATCTATCGGCCTATATACATATAAGCTCAACGCATCCGATGCAGACTCGTCAGTCTTACACGATACATGCAAGTCGAAAAAAGTTATACAAAGTTCAGCTTATATCAACGTCAAAGTCATGGCAGTCGATGCGTATATGGGACTTGCGGAGCAGATGGAGAGGACGTACAATTTGCTGAGAGAGCAACCACCTGGAGAAGAGAATGACGCTGTCATCAATCATTGGGCTGATATTGGAATTGCGAATATCCAAGCTCTGCGCGATATTTCCATGCAACGAGGAACAACCGTTGGTGCGAAAATACGGATCCAACATACGATCGCACTCCTGCAATCTTGGGTGACGAAGATCAAGCAGTTGCAGCAGCGCACAGTGGTGACGGGTGGAAATATCGGTACTCCTGCGGGTGTACAGTGGGACGATGTGGATAGCGCTTTTGCCAGCCGAATCAGAACGGGGGTTGTCACAAATCTCCGTCATAAAAATTTGGACGCCTTTCTGGACGATGTGCAGCGCGTCGTCACCGAGAAGTTGGAGCTGATACTGCGCGAGGAGGGAAATGTGAAGGTTAACCTCATATGATCGTGCAAATTCGAAAATGCCAAGCACGAAGAGATCTCCGCCAAAGTCAAGAATTTCAACACCTCCAACGTGACGATTATTCTCCCATCGAGCGATATAAATGGTTGGCTTACACGTGCACGGGGTGATCTGCTATCAAAGGTGGAAGATTTCGAGCAACGTGATTCCGGCTGGAGTATGATTGAGATCCTCAACATCGCTGTAAATATCAATCGCTACCAGCCTCTCGCCGCGGGGGCTTCAACATTCATCGAGCTGCCCCAAGACATTCAACGGAAGAAGGCTGTGGTGAACGTGAGGAACGAGGACGAAAGATGCCTTCTCTGGTCCGTCATAGCAGCCCACCACCCGGTCAAGATCAACACCGATAGGATTCACAACTATCGTCGCTATATTTCCGAGTTGGACTGTACAGGTATCAAATTCCCTGCTACTCTACATGATGTGAAAAAGCTTGAGAGATTGAATAATTTGCGCATCAATGTATATGGTATAGAATCTCAAACTTTTTCGCATCATGCAAAATCGAATAAAAGCGTCATCGTGCCAATTTATTTGAGTAAAAATTTGCATAGCGTAAACATTGACACGATTCATCTTCTAATGGTTGAGAGTAATCCGGAAGACGATATGACTGGTGAGTTTGCACCGAGATTCCACTTTGCTTGGATTAAAGATCTTTCCCGATTGGTGAGCAAACAATTGTCTAATCATGATGGTCGACTGTTTTTATGTGACAATTGTTTGTGCCACTTTAGCGTGAAACACGCCTACGACAATCATCGGCAAGATTGTATTATGCTAAATAAAGTACGCATGGAATTTCCCAAGTGTAAGGATTTAATATTTTCCAATTTTCAAAACAAAGGCACCGTTCCATTTGCGGTATACGCCGATCTCGAATGTATATTAATCCCTGAACCTGTAGATGAATTTGAAACTCATAAGACTTGTGAAATTCAAAAGCATATCCCGCACAGTGTAGCGTACTATGTACATTGCGCGTACGATGAGACTTTATCGGAGTTCCACGGTAAACGCGGTGTCGATTGCATAGATTGGTTTATGAAACAGCTTAAAGATTTATCAATTCAAGTAGAGTCACGCATCAAAAACATAATTCCGATGAAGTCTCTTACCCAAGTGCAACGCGATCGTCACATGCGCGCAAAGAATTGTTATATTTGTGAAAAACCGTTTACCCCCGAGGAGAAAAAGTGTTACGATCACTGTCACTTCACGGGTAAATATCGTGGTCCTGCTCATAATCGGTGTAATTTGAATTTCAGAGAGACGCACACAATTCCAATAGTTTTCCACAATTTATCCGGTTACGATTCTCACTTTTTAATAAAATCCCTCGCGTCAACTTTTCCTGGTAAAATTACACTGCTACCCATAAATAAGGAAAAATATATATCCTTCACGAGACGCGTCGATGGAACAATGATGCACTTGAGATTCATCGATTCGTTCCGATTTATGGCTAGCAGCATCGATAAGCTTTCCACATATTTGACCGATACCGATAAACGCATAACACGCAAATTTTATAATAACCCGACTCAGTTCAGTTTGATGACCCGCAAAGGCGTTTTTCCCTATGAATACGTCGATTGTTGGGGGAAACTCGATGAACCGCGATTACCTGCAAAGAAGCATTTCTACTCGCACCTCAGCGATGCAAATATTTCAGACACCGATTACGAGCACGCGAAAACTGTTTGGAGGGAATTCCATTCAGAGTCATTGGGGGGCTACTCAGATTTATATTTAAAGACCGATGTTCTTTTGCTTGCCGATATTTTCGAAAATTTCCGCGCTAGCTGCTTCAAAACATACAATTTAGATCCGTTGCACTACTACACTGCACCGGGGCTTGCTTTTGACGCGATGCTCAAGCATACTAATGTAAATTTGCAACTTTTAGACAACCCTGAAATGGTGTTATTTATTGAAAGAGCAATTCGAGGCGGCGTAGCGCAATGTTCTAATCGACACGCTCGGGCCAATAATAGATTCATGGGAACAGATTTTGATCCAAACAAAGCGGAATCGTATCTCATGTATTTTGACGTGAATAACCTGTACGGTGCAGCTATGAGCGTGCATTTACCAATCGGTTCGTTCGAGTGGGAGTATCAGCACATCGATATAACGAACCATCCGGACGATTCGCCGATCGGTTACTTTCTGGAGGTAGATTTGGACTACCCTGTAGAACTCCACGAGGATCACAAAGACTTACCTCTTTGTCCCGAACATTTTACTCCTCCAGGTAGTAAAAATGCCAAACTCGCGACCACCCTTCACCCCAAAACAAAGTATATATTGCACTATAGAAATTTGAAACAGTGTTTGAGTTTAGGATTGAAATTAACGAAAGTGCATAGAATTTTGAAGTTTGCGCAATCTCCATGGCTCGAGCCGTACATCACGCTCAATACAGACATGCGTAAGCAATCTAGGAATGAATTTGAGAAAAACTTTTACAAACTCATGAATAACGCTGTGTTCGGCAAGACTATGGAGAATGTGCGAAATCATAAAGATGTTAAATTGGTTACAAAATGGGAGGGAAAAGGTGGTGCGAGAACGCTTATTGCCCGAGCAAACTTTCACAGCTGCACCGTATTTGACACTGATATGGTTATCATTGAAACGAATCGTGTCAAAGTTCACTTCGCCAAACCTATTTACGTCGGCGCATCAATTCTAGATCTGTCAAAAATCTTTCTCTACGACTTCTACTATAATTATATAAAAACCAACTTTTCGAATAAACAGGCTAAATTGATGTATACCGACACAGACAGCCTTATTTATCAATTCAATGTGCCTAATATCTACGATATCATCAAACGTGATGTAGATACAATGTTTGACACCTCTGACTATCCGCCCGACAATGTGTATGGTATTCCCCTTAAAAACAAAAAACAACTAGGGCTAATGAAGGATGAAAATAATGGTAAAATTATGACAGAGTTTGTGGGACTGCGAGCAAAGCTGTACACATGTACTACGATGGGTGAGGATGGGGAAAAATATGACAGTGGCGTAAAAGTGAGTAAGCGTGCCAAGGGTGTAAGAAATTCATCGATAAATAGCATCACGTTTGATGATTATAAGCGCTGTCTGACGGCTTACCGAGAGTTGACTCTTCCACAGTGTTTAATACGCAGCAAAAAACACGAAGTAAGCACGATCGTACAAAAAGAATTGGCTCTGAGTTGGCAGGATGACAAGCGGCAATTGATACCTGGACAGACCGACACCGTACCTTGGGGGTTTGTCCCAGCCTCCCAATAGCTATAGGATAAACTGTAGACATAGAATTGATGTAAATATTTGATGTTTGACGCCTCGGACGACCCACCATCGGGCGGAAACGTTTCACCATCAAAACGATATTTAATGGATTTAAAAATGTGAATTCATATACTTAACAATTATTTATTTATTATTATTGTAACGTACTTTGACGTTACGTTAATAAGATATGGATCCGCGAGTTTACTTATTATCAAATCAAAAGAAATCAAGAGCGTGAATAAAATATCGTGAAAAATGCTTTTAATGCAAGATACGTGTTTCTCATTTAAAGTCTGAAACAAGACTGTTTTCACAATAATGTTGGTTGGCGCAGCAACCTTATTCTTTTCAAAGACATAAGAGGTTTATAAACGTCTTTTATCTATGCTGACTACTAGATCATTAAAGAGGGGGCAAAACGGGTGATTTCACCCTTTGTAACACTACTCCCCCCCGAGGAAAAGAGTCGTCCCGACTCAGGAAAGATAAAACAATCATACAAGTATTCTAGTAGTCAGTGCTCAAAGGTGAGTTGGAGCTGTGGCTCTAAAAAAATTAAGAACTCCCTTTTTTTTACTATCTGGCATTTGCCCACAGTCTCAAGGTAAACCACAGAAAACCTTGAGCAGATAGTTGAGCGTTAAATAATCTCAAAAATTTATGTGCCATGTTTTATAATGGTTAGTGTTATTGAGTGTTATGTGGCTTCATGAATTCAAAGTTATCAGCAACGGCCCAGATTGATGTCGGAAAGAAATTCAATCTTCTTCATGATGGATCCCTCCGAAACAGGTTCAGATGAAAACATCGAACCGGGAACCGACAATTCCAGAACCAAATAAGATGAAAACAGACTTCTGTTCATAGGAAATAAGGAAATCGTGGGGTGACTTCTTTAGAAATAGTTCACCCTAAAGTTTTGGAAGGACAAATGTGAGTGATGGTATAACAATTCAAATTCACTAAGTGAATTTGGGAGAATACTTGAATAAAATAAATTGAATATGTGTTCAAAAGAAAAGAAACGATCTTATCTGAATTATTTCTGCGTCCTTCTTCAAAATAAGATCACCAGTCATCCTCAGGAATCGAGGAAGATTGGAAGGAAAAGGCTGTGCCAAATAACCTGAAAAAGTGCTCACAAAAACTGACACTTAAGGTTAATAAAATGTGAAAGTCAAGCAATCGCTCATCGACCTCGAAAAATAATCGTGGCTCTTTTCACATAAATAAACCAAAGCCTATCCGACACAAAACTCGATTCTGAAGAAGAAATTTCTAGAAGGAAATAAAACCTTCAGGAAAACAAAAGATCTCTTGAAAACAAACAACCTCTCATTGAAAACATCGTTGTTGCTCCCCGGCCGGCACGGACGCCGGTCGGGGCATCATCCAAAACTGATTTCCAATCGCCCCAGACCTCGTCGACAATGTGTCGGACAAGGCCACTTTCTCGCTGTCCGGCACCTTGTCGACGAAGCGCGAGCCCGAAGAAGGTACTTGACCAGGACTCAACTTAAATCAACACGGCAACGGTCCCTGGAGCCGTGCTGAAATCCGACTCCTTCTCAACGATAATAAATGTAAGCTCTTTGAAAAATTTATTAATCAAAAGAAATGATTCAATTCTAATTTAAAAGATCCAAATGAAAAGAGCAAACTCATTTTAAAATCACTCTTTCTTATTTATAGAGCAACGCTTGAAGCAACATTAGATTCAACGTAGTAAAATCGAGCCGACCAAAACCCGATTTCGTCTAAGCGTCATCACGCCTTGAACCTACAAAATGGAGACCAGCTACGCAAAATATCGATTGCTAGAAAATGAATTTTTTTTTTAAAACATAACCTTTCACAATCTTTATTTTTTTTTAATAAAGAAAATCTATTTTATCATTTTTTATGTCTTTTACTTAATTAAGTGTATCCCTTAATAAAGCAAGTACAAGTTAACTATATACTATCCGCTTGTTAAAGAAGTACAAAAATCTTTAAAAACTTGATCGGCCGTAGCTTCCGCATTGATAACTAAAACAGGAGCCGATAAAGAAGAAAAGGTTTGTTTTACTAGCCAATCTTCATGAACCTCATGAATAGTTCTGAGTAGCTCTAAAGAAATACTCGATTCTTCCTCACGAGAACGGGAACTAACTCGAGCAAAAGAAGTTTCTGGGGAAACTCGCAAATAAACAATCAAATCTACTCTGAGCTCAGACGAGCGAATGAGAAGATCAAAATTTTTTGTCAATAAATGAGATTCGAAGTCGCGAAAATTACCTAACCTTCGACGAGCTTCTACAAAACAATTGCTACTGAATATCGATCTTTCCATCACCTTTACAGGCAATGAAGTCGTCTGCAGATGTCTATCTAACATAACCATTTGAGCGAAATGCTGAAAATAATAGCAATAACGATCTGGGTCTTGATACATCAGATCTAGAAGATTAATTCCAGCTACATTTCGATATTCTTCAAGAGGTTCTAAAAGTGTACAGACCTGGCGATCTGCTAAAAACCTCTTGGTGAAAGTTGTTTTTCCACATCCGATATTTCCTTCAATAATAATCGTGAGCGGTCGAGTTTTACTCTAATGAATTCCGAACGGTAAATTCTTCTCCCAATCGATAACCGACTGTAAAGAAGGCCAAATCGATCACAGTCGTCAAGGGTGTTCGTTTGAAGATCTAACCTGGAAGGATGTCCCTGGTCTTGGAGAGACTGTTCCAGGTTGATCCTCTTCAAAAGGAGCAAGACGATCCAAGTGAACCACTTTCTGACGCAAATGAGGAGATCTTCGGATTCTATACACAACATCATTTATCCGGTTAACCACTAAGTAAGGGCCTTCCCAATTTCTTTGTAGCTTTGGACATCGTCCTTTCTGTCTTCGAGGTTGAAAGAGCCAGACAGAATCTCCAGGATTAAATTTTAAATCTCTGGCTCGAATATCATAACGAGTTTTCAATTTATCTGAAGCCATAGAAATTCTATTCCTAGCAAAGTGATGAATTTCTTCTAAACGTTGTTGTAATGAAAAGGCATAATCTGTTTGATGCTGTCTTTGCACAGGAACAGGGCCTTTCTCTAAATCTGACGGAAGTCGAAGATTTCTTCCAGTAAGCATGAGGGCTGGCGTCTGCTTCGTCGTCTCATGAATCGCAGATCTGTAAGATAAGAGGAAGAAAGGGATCCAGGAGTCCCAGTCTCTCTGATTCTGTTCTACGAAGGACGACAAATATTGTAGCAAAGTCCGATTCAGACGCTCTATCATGCCGTCAGATTGCGGATGCAAAGGAGTTGTACGAGTTTTTCTAACCCCTAAAATCTGAGTAACCTCTTTCATTAAGGTTGACTCAAAATTTCGGCCTTGATCAGTATGAAGTTCTAGAGGAACTCCGTGTCTACAAATAAACTCTTTAACGAATGCCTGTGCTACAGTAGAGGCTTCTTGATCAGCGAGAGGAACCACTTCTGGCCACTTGGTAAAATAATCAGCAATAACCACAGCATATTTATTTCCGGAATGGGTTATCGGGAGAGGTCCAAGAATGTCCATCGCTATTCTTTCAAATGGAGCTCCCACGTTGTAAATTTGAAGAGAGCTTTGTCCCTTCGCTCGAGGTCCTTTCTTTGCCGTGCAGATTCGACATCTTCGACACCAATCTTCAACGTCCATCCGGCAACGGGGCCAAAAATAGAAGTTGCGAATTCTGCCCAGAGTTTTATTTGACGCGAAGTGTCCGCCTGCAGGAGAATCATGATAAAGAGCAAGAATCTCTGGAACTCGTGACCTGGGAACCAAAAGTTGCCACCTGATTTCTTTCAAGTCTGCAGATTCCTATTTTCGGTATAAAATTCCATCAATTGAAAGAATAGAGTCCCATTGAGCCCAATAAATTTTCAAATCTGGCTCGGCTAAAGATATATCCTGCCAGTCCGGGCGAGTTTCTGCTTCTTTCCAAGACTTCACTTGATTCAAAGTATCGTCCTCTTGTTGCGATTTTCTCCATTCCTCCTGGTTATTTTCGAAAGAAATCTTCCGTATTATAAGAGAGGGGTCACGAGTTTTCTCTAATCGTGCACACTGTTTACACTCTGGCATTTCCTCGCAGGGTCTTCGAGAGAGAGCATCGGCGTTTCCATGATGAATTCCTGCTCGATGACGAATATCAAAATCGTACTGACCGAGCCTTTCTAACCATCTAGCTACCTGACCTTCGGGAGATTTAAACGAAAGTAGCCACCTGAGAGAAGCATGATCTGTACGTATCAAAAATCTCCTGCCGTACAAATAATGGTGAAAATGTACTACTGTCTTAACAACAGCTAAAAGCTCTCTACGAGTGACACAATAATTCCTCTCGGTTTTACTCAAAACTCTGCTGAAATAGCTTATCACTCTCTCTTGACCTCCCTGAATTTGTGACAGAACCCCGCCTATTCCTGAAAGAGATGCATCCGTATCTAAAATAAAAGGAATTTCGACCTCTGGATAAGCTAAAATCGGCGAAGAAATAAGATTTTCTTTTAATTTCTTGAAAGCCTCTTCGCATTCCGGGGTCCAGTCAAAAGGAATCTTGATTCCGGTCAAATAATGGAGAGGTTTAGCTATACTAGCGAAACCTTTTACAAATCTTCTGTAATACGTACAAAGGCCTAAAAAGCTTTGAATTTGTTCTTTATTCTTAGGTGTCGGCCAAGAAGAAACTTTCTCTATTTTAGATGGGTCGGTCTTCACACCTTGTGCTGAAACGATATGTCCGAGGAAGCCTACTTCTTTCTGGAACAGATGACATTTTTTCGGGCTCATTTTCAGACCTGCTTGCTTCAGCCTAGCGAAAACTTGTCTGAGATTTTGAACTTCTTCTTCAAAGTTCTTGCCAAAAACGATTATATCGTCTAAATAAACGAGGCATATTTTGCCAGTGAGCCCATGGAGAACAGCCTCCATCATTCGTTCAAAGGTAGCCGGGGCATTACTCAAACCAAACGGCATAACCTTGAACTGCCATAATCCTCCTAAGCCCGTAACAAAAGCTGTTTTTTCTTTATCTAGAGGATCCATTTCGACCTGCCAGTATCCGCTCTGAAGATCTATAGTGCTGAACCAAGTTGCACCAGCTATCAGGTCGAGTGTCTCGTCGATTCTGGGTAGAGGGTAAGAATCTTTCTTCGTTATATCGTTCAGCTTTCTGTAATCGATACAAAATCGTTTGTATCCGTCCTTTTTGTTAACAAGGACGATTGGTGAGGCCCAGGGACTAGACGATGGTTCAATAACATCGTTCTTTAGCATGTCTTCCACAAGCTTCTTAACCTCTTCTCGGGCGTTGAGAGCGAGTCTTCGAGGAGCTTGTTTTATTGGTGAACTCTCTCCGACGTCGATCTTGTGCTTGACAGAAGTACATCGGCCCTTATCACCACTATCTTTGGCGAAAGAATCTATAAATTCTAGCAAAAGAGATTTAAACGATTCTACCTGAGCTAAATTTAACGAAATCGAAGATTTCTCAACAAGGCTCTGTGAATGTGAAGGGAAATGTTGTTGCAAATCATCCTCCGAAAGTTCTATTTCTCGAATTCTAGGAGGAGTCCAGTAAATTCCATTTCTATTCGTACAAAGAGTTATTTCGCGATTGTTTGAAGCTAGTGAATTTCTCTCAGTCGAGATAACACAGTTATGAGCTGTAAGAAAGTCTATTCCCAAAATACCTACATCCTCTATGTTTCGGCAAGGTATCGAATA
This sequence comes from Neodiprion pinetum, assembly GCF_021155775.2. Classification (NCBI taxonomy): domain Eukaryota; kingdom Metazoa; phylum Arthropoda; class Insecta; order Hymenoptera; family Diprionidae; genus Neodiprion; species Neodiprion pinetum. The sequence goes on from NC_060235.2 coordinate 12,520,576, forward strand.
GTTAAATGTGTGTCTCGCGACACTCAAAATCGTCCTCGCACATGTACGCACACTCGCGTGCAATGTTTACTTGCCGTCTCTCCGTCAAATCTCGCCGCTTGCCCGTGTCGCGACTCAAAACCCATCAGCTGTATCTCATGTATTGTCTACTATCTCGAAATCATGTATGTGTATAATCTATGTGTTCTCTCGCTCTGTAAAATCTTCACTCTCTGTAACGTTCTCTTGCGATACGGTCGGTATCGCCGCATCAAAACCAATAAAAATCCTCGGTTAATGTTAATTATCATCTCTCTACATCTCTACATCATTTCGTTTTATTCACACTCGTTCTCATCACTAATTCGCGGATCCCACGTCGATGATCCATATCTTTTGCCATCTTTCTAAACATTTTTTGGTCCTTCGAGCCGGATCAGTCGCGAATCGAGTCGAATCTTTCGAATCGTTGCGACTTACGGGAAAACGAATTAGCCAGTGAGTGAAACAGAACTATCGCGTGTGCATCAAGTTGCGAAAGTTCACGTAATCAAAGTGAACAATATCGTTATCGGTGAAAACCATCATCAAAATCAGTCGCGTCCGTTAAATTCAAACGTGCGGTGTCCTCTGTAGTGACCGTGACTAAGATCTGAGCGTCAACAACACCGATCTCTCGAAGTGTGTATCGCGACGCCCTATTATCACTGTGTGCGTATCTCGTTCGTGAAAACTCTGTTCGTCGCGTGAGTTACACTTTCCCATTTGCCAAGATGACGATCGACGAATACATTGAACGTCAGACCGATCTCTTCAGGCGCATCTGTCGCACTCTCGAAAACTTGCGCAAGCTCGGTGAAGCAAAAACAACCCTCGGGCAAGTGCAATCGCGATTAGATGCTTTAAATTCAAATTGGCTGAAGTTCCAAGACATGCACGAGACAGTCGATCAAATTAGAATCGCAGCAAAAGGTGATCAACTCGACGCTATCAAAAGACTTTCGTATTTCGCGAAAGACTATTACGGACAGTGCGAAGAGCAATACTTAAACGCGAAGGGAGAGATGCTCGATCTACTCGGAACTCTCAAGACTCTATCGGCACCGATCGTGCCAACAGCCGTAGCCCCCCAACTCACAACTGGAGGAGCCTCAAAACGGCTACCACGCATCGAATTGCCTACGTTCTCGGGCAATTACTCAGACTGGAAGTCTGTCCACGACCTCTTCACATCAAACGTTCGCGAAAATTCGCAACTCTCGGAAGTGGAAAAACTGCACTACCTAAAAACAAGTCTCACCGATGAACCGTCACAACTCATTAAAAACATCGCTCTTACCGCTGAAAACTTCCCTCGAGCCTGGGAAACTCTCGTCTCACGGTACGAAAACAAGAGACTTTTGACGGATTCTCATCTCGCGACACTTTTCGCGATTCCTCGTGTCACGAAAAAGTCGTCATCAGAACTGAAGAGCTTGCACAGCAACACTTGCGAAGCTCTTGGCGCATTCAAACTTCTCGATAGTCCCGAGAAATTAGGGGATCACATCATCGTGCACATGACGATTCGCAAGCTCGACCCAGCATCTCTCGAAGAGTGGGAGAAAAGTGTTAGCGAGAAACTCGAGCCCCCCACGTTTGCGGAGCTCAAGGCGTTTCTCATCGGTCGCATCCACACCCTCGAAGCCGTGGAGCAAGCTCATGCTCATAATCAAATCGCGACGTCGAAGCCGCACTCATCGCAAGGAAGGTCAAATCTTCAGACGACAAGGTCACATACAGCGCAATCAAAGGAACAGTCGTGTGCTTGTTGCAAAGGCAACCACTACATCGCGTTCTGTTCGACCTTTCGCGACAAATCTCTGGATCAAAGAAGGGAAGTGGTTTCTGCGAAAAAGCTTTGCTTCAATTGTCTCGGTCCACATCAGCAGAAGGACTGTCGATCCAACAAAACGTGTCGCGTGTGCAACGGTCGACATCATTCCTTGCTGCATCGAAACTCTTCTTCAATCTCGACAGCTGCCAACAGCGGCACATCTCAAGGACAGGCCGCAGTAGCGCAACCTGCAGTGCAGAACGCACCGATCTCGAACAGCGCCTCTCAGGTGAGCAACCACTCAGCTCAGCCTACAATGATCAAGCGCTCTCCAGTTCTTCTCGCCACAGTGCAATTGATCGCTTCGAATCCGGAGACTGGAGAAAGAATCATCGCTCGCGCTCTACTCGATCAAGGATCCGAAAGTTCATTCGTCACGGAGTCGCTAGCGCAACAATTGCGACTACGTCGGCATCAAGCAACGATACCGATCATTGGCGTCGGAGCTCATCAATCGGCAGTGACTCGCGGCATCGCGACATTGCAACTCCAATCTCGTGCTCACACCTCGTTCTCATGTCAGGTGGAGGCACTCGTGCTTCCACGACTCACATCGTATCTACCCTCATTTCGACTTCTCGTCGAAGACTGGCCTCATCTACGAGGACTCAACCTCGCGGATCCAAGCTTTGCACATCCCAGTCAAATCGACGTAATTCTCGGAGCTGACATCTACAGCAACATCATTGGTCAAGGAGTTCGAAGAGAAGCACCAGGAACACCAATCGCGCAAGAAACTCAGTTCGGTTGGGTCCTCTCCGGCTGCGTTTCAGCGGAAGCAGCAAGCCCCTCGTATAGCGCAGTCCAAGGCTTCCAATGCTCCCTCGATCACGAACTGCTCGATCTCGTGCAGCAGTTTTGGAAGCAGGAAGAAGTGTCGAAACCTTTGGCACTAACGTCCGAAGAAGAGCGTTGTGAGCAACACTTTCGCGAAACGGTTTCTCGAACTGCGTCCGGTCGTTACGTAGTTCGGCTGCCGCTCAAAGACAATTCGGTAGAGCTCGGCAACTCGCGGAATCCCGCGCATCAAATGCTCCTTCGTTTGGAGAAACGGTTCGGTAGCGACGCGAAACTCAAGGAGGCTTACTCGAGCTTCCTTCGTGAATATCGTGAACTCGGGCACATGCGTCGCGCTATCAATACACCTGAAGACAATTCCCGCGTGTTTTATCTTCCCCATCAGGGTGTAGTTCGCGACAGCAGTTCAACAACAAAGTTGCGTGTCGTGTTCAACGGGTCTCAAAGAACCAACCTCGGACTCTCTCTCAATGACAATCTTCTCGTCGGTCCAAAAGTGCAAACCGACCTCGCGGACGTTCTCTTACGCTGGCGACAATATCCAGTCGCGTTCTCATCAGACATCGTCAAGATGTACCGACAAATTTTGGTCCACAATGATGACCAAGATTTTCAGCGAATCCTCTGGAGGGAAGAACCAGAGCTACCGATTGAAGAATATCAACTGACTACAGTAACGTATGGTCTTGCAAGCGCTCCGTATCTCGCGATCCGTGTTCTTCATCAACTCGTTCAGGACGAAGGTAAGCAGTATCCCTTTGCGAGCCACGTCATTCTCGAGAACACGTACGTCGACGACATCCTATCAGGAGCAGAGAACGTTGATCAAGGTCGCGAGAAAATCAACGAACTCAATCAATTGCTCAAGGCGGGCGGCTTTGAACTTCAAAAGTGGACTTCAAGCCACTCAGAAACTCTCGTTGACATTTCTCGAAACCATCAAGAGATCGCGATGCATCTGAATCTCGATCAAAGTCCATTCTTTCGGGCTCTCGGTCTTGCGTGGAGACCAGACATCGACGCGTTCGCGTTCTCTCCACAAATTCATCAAACTCGGGACAATTTCACGAAACGAAAAGTTCTCTCACAAACCGCGCAGCTCTTTGATCCTCTCGGATGGCTCTCGCCGATCACGATCAGAGCCAAAATCTTTATGCAGGAATTGTGGGCACTCGGTTTCGACTGGGACGAGCCGCTCTCAGCTTCATTGTCCTCGCGATGGATCGAGTTTCTACAAGATCTTCAAGGCATCTCAGCTATCACCATCCCACGATGGATCGGGTCAAGTTCAGCATCTCTCGGAATAGAGATCCACGGTTTCGCGGACGCCTCTCAAAGTGCATTAGGCGCAGTGATCTACGCGCGAACGTATATCAACACTCACGAAGTGCGCGTTTCACTAGTGTGCGCGAAAACTAAAGTAGCGCCGCTATAGAAGGTGACAATTCCTCGTCTCGAACTCTGTGCTGCGAATCTTCTCGTCCGGTTGATGTGTCATGTGGAAAAGACTCTTAATTTCGAAAACACCCCGGTTTATCTGTGGACGGATTCCACAGTCGCGCTCGCGTGGATCAAAAGCCACCCATCGCGGTGGAAGGAATTCGTTCGTAATCGCGTAACCGAAATCCAAGAGTTCGCGCGCGCTCGTTGGTATCACATCTCGGGTTTTGAAAACCCCGCTGATCTTGCGTCTCGTGGTACATCTCCGGAGCAACTTCAAAAATCAGAACTTTGGACCTTCGGACCATCCTGGCTCTCGAAGCCTTCTGTCAATTGGCCATCCTTATCTCCGCGACCGGAAGAAAACATTCATCTCTAGGAAAGAAAAGGGCTGTCGACGCACATCGCAACAGCTAAGCCGCTACAAATCTGGGATCTCGTCGATCGCTACTCAAAACTATCGACTCTCCTCAAAGTCACATCATTGTGTAAACGCGCAGCAAATCGGTTCCTCGCGAAGACGACATCGAATCGCGTAAACACGTCTATCACTGTCGGACCGATCTCTACTCTCGAATTGAGCGACGCCCAACTGTTTTGGACCAAGGTGACCCAGCAGGCGTACTTTGCAGAAGAAATTCGCCAAATCGAGACAAGCTCAAGTCTCACTCGAAGTCATCCACTATCGCGACTCACGCCGTTCATCGATTCGAACGGATTCCTCAGAGTCGGTGGTCGACTGAATCACTCATTGCTTTCGTATGACGGAAAGCACCCGTTCATCTTGCCTCGCGAATCATCGTTCTCCACATTGATCATCGATCATCATCATCGGTTGACGCTCCACGGAGGTCCGCAACTCACTCTCGCTACAATCCGACAGCGGTACTGGATCCTGGGAGGAAGAGTACCGATCCGCATGTTCATACATCGTTGCGTTCCTTGTGCGCGTCATCGCGCCACCCTCAGCAGCCAACAGATGGGCCAACTCCCTCAGTCTCGAGTCACGCAATCAAGGCCGTTTCTTCACTCTGGCGTTGACTGCGCTGGTCCATTCTCGATTCGAGCCTCCCGCGGAAGAGGAGCGAAATCATGCAAGGGATATATCGTTATCTTCATCTGCTTCACGACCTCGGCTGTGCATCTCGAGCTAGTTTCGGACTACACGACGGAGGCATTCATCGCGGCGTACAAACGCTTCACATCTCGACGAGGAATTTGTGCCTCAATCGCAAGCGATTGTGGAACGAATCTCGTCGGCGCAGACTCAGAACTTCGCCGTCTTCTCGCTGCATCGTCAAAGGAGTTCGCAGAAATCGCAAACACCCTCGCATCACACGGAACCCAGTGGCGGTTCAATCCTCCCTCCGCGCCTCATTTCGGTGGAAAATGGGAAGCCGGAGTGAAATCAGTCAAATTTCACCTCAAACGAGTCATCGGAGAAGCTACTCAAACGTTCGAGCAATTCGCGACGTTCCTCACGCAAGTAGAAGCCACGCTTAATTCTCGACCTCTTTGCGCTATCTCGGACGATCCACGGGATCCAAGTGCCTTGACGCCAGGACACTTTCTCGTCGGCTCAGCATTGAACACAATTCCTGAGCCGTCACTCATCGAGGTGCCAGTTCAACGGCTATCGCATTGGCAACACTCGCGTCAAATGCTGGAGCATTTTTGGAAACGGTGGAGTACGGAGTATCTTCAGTCCTTCCAAAACCTCTCGAAATGGCAGACTCATCACGGGAACATCAAAATCGGATCCATCGTTCTCGTAAAAAACGAAAATCTACCTCCATCTGTGTGGCCCCTCGCGAGAGTGATCGAAGTGCATCCGGGAACCGACGGTCTCGTTCGCGTTGTGACCGTTAAAACGAAATCCTCTGTGTTAAAACGTCTAATCGTAAAATTGTGTGTGCTTCCAGTGTCCTCTTAAGACAATTATTGACTCTAAGAATAAATAACGCACGGCGGGCGGCATAATCTAATTTCGCGATCGTTACCGATAGTGAAGCGGGCGGTATGTTTCGGCAAGGTATCGAATAGTTAAATGTGTGTCTCGCGACACTCAAAATCGTCCTCGCACATGTACGCACACTCGCGTGCAATGTTTACTTGCCGTCTCTCCGTCAAATCTCGCCGCTTGCCCGTGTCGCGACTCAAAACCCATCAGCTGTATCTCATGTATTGTCTACTATCTCGAAACCATGTATGTGTATAATCTATGTGTTCTCTCGCTCTGTAAAATCTTCACTCTCTGTAACGTTCTCTTGCGATACGGTCGGTATCGCCGCATCAAAACCAATAAAAATCCTCGGTTAATGTTAATCATCATCTCTTTACATCTCTACATCATTTCGTTTCATTCACACTCGTTCTCATCACTAATTCGCGGATCCCACGTCGATGATCCATATCTTCTGCCATCTCTCTAAACACTCTATATCTGCTATAAAAACCTTATGTGGAGAGTCGATACACCCAAAAAGGTTAATTTGGACAGTAGCCTGTCTCAAAACCGGGGTCGTCTCTCCAGTGGCTGTTCGCAGAGAAAAAGAGGGAACAATCTGGTCATCGGATTTAAAGAGATCCGATCGAACTACGGTTACTTCCGCGCCCGTGTCTATTACCCACAGACAATCGACGCCATTAACAGTACCACGCGCGTAAAGACCAGACTGTCGTAGACTTCTAATTAAAAACTGTTCTCTAAGAGGGCTTTCACTTTTAACAATCTGCGATGATTTTCGCCCTGACAAATCATCTGAAATTAGTTTTTTGGGTGAGTTCCTGTTGAAGAACTCGATTGAGGATTTGCTTCCCCTATTTCTATATTTTTCTTACGCCAGTTATAAGAGTTTGAATTCGAGCCTTGCATCGGTTTTCCACTAATTTTTTTAATTAGGAAACAATGATTGGCGTCGGGGCCTGTTTTTTTACAAAATATACAAGTCAAGCCGGTTTGATTCGTCATGACCGCGTTCTTATTTACACGCTTGTTTTGTTGGTTTTGAAAAGAACCTCGATTTCTTGGTTTAAAATTACTATTGTTATTTTTACTTCTATAATTTTGAGGTTTTGACTCCTCCGAGTGTTCAAAACCTCGTCTTTTTGAGGTGTTTTCGGACACCTCAATCCGACGAAGCTTGTTCAGCCCAAAATATTGTTTCCTCATTGCCTCCACCTCGAGGGCTTTGGCCGTTGCCTCCCGCAGAGAAGTGAGGCCCGACGTTCCAACGGTCATTTTAATCTCTGGATCATTGATCGCATTCAAGAAAGCTTGTGTTGCTAATAAATTACGAGACGGCTCGTGATCTGGCAAAGCTATACGAGAAAGCCGTTCGATATCTTGACTAAGAGACGCGAGGTCTTTGTCTCGTCCCTGTCTTCTTGTCTGTAATTGTGCCGTATAGAGTTTCGTCAAGTGGTCATTTCCATACCTCAATTTGAGTGCAGAACTAAGTTTCTCATAATCGGAAATTTCTTCCTCAGACAATGCCGTTAAAACATTCAAAGCCGGCGTTCGAAGACAAGAGGCAAGACTGTGGGCCCTCATGGCGGAGTCCCACTGATTATGTTTAGCAATCGTATTAAACTGACGTTCATAATCTGCCCATGGAATCTTTCCGTCAAAAATTGGCGGTTTTAAAGGATAAAGAGGTTTCTCGTTAATCTGAGAAGCAACCTCAGGAAGTCTCGAATTATTTAATTGACTCAAATGAGAGTATTGAGGCCGAACCTGAGACAGAGGCTCGGAAAAATCAACCTCATTGTTTACTCTATTTCTACAAACTGGGGATTCAACTACTCCCCTAGTAAAAGGCACAGACCTTGAATCTCGAACATCCTGGATTCGTCCTGGATGTCGGATCTCCTGAACAGTAGGAACGGGTACAGGAGAGGGAACAGGAGAGGGAAGCGGAGTAACAACTCTGGAACCCTGCGGTGTAACAGCTGGTCCTCCAGTGCCACTCATTTGATGAACGGACTGAAGAGCCGCCACAGTTGTCCGGAGTAGTTCGTGAAGACTAGTCTCGGAACGCTCTTGAGCTTCTCTGTCTAGCCTCCGCTGTTCTCGTTGCTCTTGGAGCAACTGGACAAGTTGTTGTTGTTGTTGACTAGCCGTATCCAGAAGCTGCCGTTGATATCTTTCGGCGGCTTCTTGTTGTTGGCTCATAATCCTTAGTAGGTCGATTTGTGAGATTAAAACCATCGTAGGGACAGGTAAAGAGTCCACTGAAGGTGCACAAATAGATTCGGGAACCCGCGGATTTTCGGTGATGAAATGTTCTTCACCGCCACTTTCCCGACGACGAGAGCGTGTTAAACGACCGCTACTCATAGTTTATTTCACGTATTTCACGCACTGAATCAACTCGATTGATAAGAACTCAAGATCCCACTTCTGACACCAATGTAACGTACTTTGACGTTACGTTAATAAAATATGGATCCGCGAGTTTACTTATTATCAAATCAAAAGAAATCAAGAGCGTGAATAAAATGTCGTGACAAATGCTTTCAATGCAAGATACGTGTTTCTCTAGCATGCTTTTGATGCTTTTAATGCAAGATACTAGTGTTACAAAGGGTGAAATCACCCGTTTCGCCCCCTCTTTAATGATCTAGTAGTCAGCATAGATAGAAGACGTTTATAAACCTCTTATGTCTTTAAAAAGAATGAGGTTGCTGCGTCAACCAACATCATGGTAAAAACAGTCGTGTTTCAGACTTTAAACGAGAAACACGTATCTTGCATTGAAAGCATTTGTCACGACATTTTATTCACGCTCTTGATTTCTTTTGATTTGATAATAAGTAAACTCGCGGATCCATATTTTATTAACGTAACGTCAAAGTACGTTACATTGGTGTCAGAAGTGGGATCTTGAGTTCTTATCAATCGAGTTGATTCAGTGCGTGAAATACGTGAAATAAACTATGAGTAGCGGTCGTTTAACACGCTCTCGTCGTCGGGAAAGTGGCGGTGAAGAACATTTCATCACCGAAAATCCGCGGGTTCCCGAATCTATTTGTGCACCTTCAGTGGACTCTTTACCTGTCCCTACGATGGTTTTAATCTCACAAATCGACCTACTAAGGATTATGAGCCAACAACAAGAAGCCGCCGAAAGATATCAACGGCAGCTTCTGGATACGGCTAGTCAACAACAACAACAACTTGTCCAGTTGCTCCAAGAGCAACGAGAACAGCGGAGGCTAGACAGAGAAGCTCAAGAGCGTTCCGAGACTAGTCTTCACGAACTACTCCGGACAACTGTGGCGGCTCTTCAGTCCGTTCATCAAATGAGTGGCACTGGAGGACCAGCTGTTACACCGCAGGGTTCCAGAGTTGTTACTCCGCTTCCCTCTCCTGTTCCCTCTCCTGTACCCGTTCCTACTGTTCAGGAGATCCGACATCCAGGACGAATCCAGGATGTTCGAGATTCAAGGTCTGTGCCTTTTACTAGGGGAGTAGTTGAATCCCCAGTTTGTAGAAATAGAGTAAACAATGAGGTTGATTTTTCCGAGCCTCTGTCTCAGGTTCGGCCTCAATACTCTCATTTGAGTCAATTAAATAATTCGAGACTTCCTGAGGTTGCTTCTCAGATTAACGAGAAACCTCTTTATCCTTTAAAACCGCCAATTTTTGACGGAAAGATTCCATGGGCAGATTATGAACGTCAGTTTAATACGATTGCTAAACATAATCAGTGGGACTCCGCCATGAGGGCCCACAGTCTTGCCTCTTGTCTTCGAACGCCGGCTTTGAATGTTTTAACGGCATTGTCTGAGGAAGAAATTTCCGATTATGAGAAACTTAGTTCTGCACTCAAATTGAGGTATGGAAATGACCACTTGACGAAACTCTATACGGCACAATTACAGACAAGAAGACAGGGACGAGACAAAGACCTCGCGTCTCTTAGTCAAGATATCGAACGGCTTTCTCGTATAGCTTTGCCAGATCACGAGCCGTCTCGTAATTTATTAGCAACACAAGCTTTCTTGAATGCGATCAATGATCCAGAGATTAAAATGACCGTTGGAACGTCGGGCCTCACTTCTCTGCGGGAGGCAACGGCCAAAGCCCTCGAGGTGGAGGCAATGAGGAAACAATATTTTGGGCTGAACAAGCTTCGTCGGATTGAGGTGTCCGAAAACACCTCAAAAAGACGAGGTTTTGAACACTCGGAGGAGTCAAAACCTCAAAATTATAGAAGTAAAAATAACAATAGTAATTTTAAACCAAGAAATCGAGGTTCTTTTCAAAACCAACAAAACAAGCGTGTAAATAAGAACGCGGTCATGACGAATCAAACCGGCTTGACTTGTATATTTTGTAAAAAAACAGGCCCCGACGCCAATCATTGTTTCCTAATTAAAAAAATTAGTGGAAAACCGATGCAAGGCTCGAATTCAAACTCTTATAACTGGCGTAAGAAAAATATAGAAATAGGGGAAGCAAATCCTCAATCGAGTTCTTCAACAGGAACTCACCCAAAAAACTAATTTCAGATGATTTGTCAGGGCGAAAATCATCGCAGATTGTTAAAAGTGAAAGCCCTCTTAGAGAACAGTTTTTAATTAGAAGTCTACGACAGTCTGGTCTTTACGCGCGTGGTACTGTTAATGGCGTCGATTGTCTGTGGGTAATAGACACGGGCGCGGAAGTAACCGTAGTTCGATCGGATCTCTTTAAATCCGATGACCAGATTGTTCCCTCTTTTTCTCTGCGAACAGCCACTGGAGAGACGACCCCGGTTTTGAGACAGGCTACTGTCCAAATTAACCTTTTTGGGTGTATCGACTCTCCACATAAGGTTTTTATAGCAGATATAGAGTGTTTAGAGAGATGGCAGAAGATATGGATCATCGACGTGGGATCCGCGAATTAGTGATGAGAACGAGTGTGAATGAAACGAAATGATGTAGAGATGTAAAGAGATGATGATTAACATTAACCGAGGATTTTTATTGGTTTTGATGCGGCGATACCGACCGTATCGCAAGAGAACGTTACAGAGAGTGAAGATTTTACAGAGCGAGAGAACACATAGATTATACACATACATGGTTTCGAGATAGTAGACAATACATGAGATACAGCTGATGGGTTTTGAGTCGCGACACGGGCAAGCGGCGAGATTTGACGGAGAGACGGCAAGTAAACATTGCACGCGAGTGTGCGTACATGTGCGAGGACGATTTTGAGTGTCGCGAGACACACATTTAACTATTCGATACCTTGCCGAAACATACCGCCCGCTTCACTATCGGTAACGATCGCGAAATTAGATTATGCCGCCCGCCGTGCGTTATTTATTCTTAGAGTCAATAATTGTCTTAAGAGGACACTGGAAGCACACACAATTTTACGATTAGACGTTTTAACACAGAGGATTTCGTTTTAACGGTCACAACGCGAACGAGACCGTCGGTTCCCGGATGCACTTCGATCACTCTCGCGAGGGGCCACACAGATGGAGGTAGATTTTCGTTTTTTACGAGAACGATGGATCCGATTTTGATGTTCCCGTGATGAGTCTGCCATTTCGAGAGGTTTTGGAAGGACTGAAGATACTCCGTACTCCACCGTTTCCAAAAATGCTCCAGCATTTGACGCGAGTGTTGCCAATGCGATAGCCGTTGAACTGGCACCTCGATGAGTGACGGCTCAGGAATTGTGTTCAATGCTGAGCCGACGAGAAAGTGTCCTGGCGTCAAGGCACTTGGATCCCGTGGATCGTCCGAGATAGCGCAAAGAGGTCGAGAATTAAGCGTGGCTTCTACTTGCGTGAGGAACGTCGCGAATTGCTCGAACGTTTGAGTAGCTTCTCCGATGACTCGTTTGAGGTGAAATTTGACTGATTTCACTCCGGCTTCCCATTTTCCACCGAAATGAGGCGCGGAGGGAGGATTGAACCGCCACTGGGTTCCGTGTGATGCGAGGGTGTTTGCGATTTCTGCGAACTCCTTTGACGATGCAGCGAGAAGACGGCGAAGTTCTGAGTCTGCGCCGACGAGATTCGTTCCACAATCGCTTGCGATTGAGGCACAAATTCCTCGTCGAGATGTGAAGCGTTTGTACGCCGCGATGAATGCCTCCGTCGTGTAGTCCGAAACTAGCTCGAGATGCACAGCCGAGGTCGTGAAGCAGATGAAGATAACGATATATCCCTTGCATGATTTCGCTCCTCTTCCGCGGGAGGCTCGAATCGAGAATGGACCAGCGCAGTCAACGCCAGAGTGAAGAAACGGCCTTGATTGCGTGACTCGAGACTGAGGGAGTTGGCCCATCTGTTGGCTGCTGAGGGTGGCGCGATGACGCGCACAAGGAACGCAACGATGTATGAACATGCGGATCGGTACTCTTCCTCCCAGGATCCAGTACCGCTGTCGGATTGTAGCGAGAGTGAGTTGCGGACCTCCGTGGAGCGTCAACCGATGATGATGATCGATGATCAATGTGGAGAACGATGATTCGCGAGGCAAGATGAACGGGTGCTTTCCGTCATACGAAAGCAATGAGTGATTCAGTCGACCACCGACTCTGAGGAATCCGTTCGAATCGATGAACGGCGTGAGTCGCGATAGTGGATGACTTCGAGTGAGACTTGAGCTTGTCTCGATTTGGCGAATTTCTTCTGCAAAGTACGCCTGCTGGGTCACCTTGGTCCAAAACAGTTGGGCGTCGCTCAATTCGAGAGTAGAGATCGGTCCGACAGTGATAGACGTGTTTACGCGATTCGATGTCGTCTTCGCGAGGAACCGATTTGCTGCGCGTTTACACAATGATGTGACTTTGAGGAGAGTCGATAGTTTTGAGTAGCGATCGACGAGATCCCAGATTTGTAGCGGCTTAGCTGTTGCGATGTGCGTCGACAGCCCTTTTCTTTCCTAGAGATGAATGTTTTCTTCCGGTCGCGGAGATAAGGATGGCCAATTGACAGAAGGCTTCGAGAGCCAGGATGGTCCGAAGGTCCAAAGTTCTGATTTTTGAAGTTGCTCCGGAGATGTACCACGAGACGCAAGATCAGCGGGGTTTTCAAAACCCGAGATGTGATACCAACGAGCGCGCGCGAACTCTTGGATTTCGGTTACGCGATTACGAACGAATTCCTTCCACCGCGATGGGTGGCTTTTGATCCACGCGAGCGCGACTGTGGAATCCGTCCACAGATAAACCGGGGTGTTTTCGAAATTAAGAGTCTTTTCCACATGACACATCAACCGGACGAGAAGATTCGCAGCACAGAGTTCGAGACGAGGAATTGTCACCTTCTATAGCGGCGCTACTTTAGTTTTCGCGCACACTAGTGAAACGCGCACTTCGTGAGTGTTGATATACGTTCGCGCGTAGATCACTGCGCCTAATGCACTTTGAGAGGCGTCCGCGAAACCGTGGATCTCTATTCCGAGAGATGCTGAACTTGACCCGATCCATCGTGGGATGGTGATAGCTGAGATGCCTTGAAGATCTTGTAGAAACTCGATCCATCGCGAGGACAATGAAGCTGAGAGCGGCTCGTCCCAGTCGAAACCGAGTGCCCACAATTCCTGCATAAAGATTTTGGCTCTGATCGTGATCGGCGAGAGCCATCCGAGAGGATCAAAGAGCTGCGCGGTTTGTGAGAGAACTTTTCGTTTCGTGAAATTGTCCCGAGTTTGATGAATTTGTGGAGAGAACGCGAACGCGTCGATGTCTGGTCTCCACGCAAGACCGAGAGCCCGAAAGAATGGACTTTGATCGAGATTCAGATGCATCGCGATCTCTTGATGGTTTCGAGAAATGTCAACGAGAGTTTCTGAGTGGCTTGAAGTCCACTTTTGAAGTTCAAAGCCGCCCGCCTTGAGCAATTGATTGAGTTCGTTGATTTTCTCGCGACCTTGATCAACGTTCTCTGCTCCTGATAGGATGTCGTCGACGTACGTGTTCTCGAGAATGACGTGGCTCGCAAAGGGATACTGCTTACCTTCGTCCTGAACGAGTTGATGAAGAACACGGATCGCGAGATACGGAGCGCTTGCAAGACCATACGTTACTGTAGTCAGTTGATATTCTTCAATCGGTAGCTCTGGTTCTTCCCTCCAGAGGATTCGCTGAAAATCTTGGTCATCATTGTGGACCAAAATTTGTCGGTACATCTTGACGATGTCTGATGAGAACGCGACTGGATATTGTCGCCAGCGTAAGAGAACGTCCGCGAGGTCGGTTTGCACTTTTGGACCGACGAGAAGATTGTCATTGAGAGAGAGTCCGAGGTTGGTTCTTTGAGACCCGTTGAACACGACACGCAACTTTGTTGTTGAACTGCTGTCGCGAACTACACCCTGATGGGGAAGATAAAACACGCGGGAATTGTCTTCAGGTGTATTGATAGCGCGACGCATGTGCCCGAGTTCACGATATTCACGAAGGAAGCTCGAGTAAGCCTCCTTGAGTTTCGCGTCGCTACCGAACCGTTTCTCCAAACGAAGGAGCATTTGATGCGCGGGATTCCGCGAGTTGCCGAGCTCTACCGAATTGTCTTTGAGCGGCAGCCGAACTACGTAACGACCGGACGCAGTTCGAGAAACCGTTTCGCGAAAGTGTTGCTCACAACGCTCTTCTTCGGACGTTAGTGCCAAAGGTTTCGACACTTCTTCCTGCTTCCAAAACTGCTGCACGAGATCGAGCAGTTCGTGATCGAGGGAGCATTGGAAGCCTTGGACTGCGCTATACGAGGGGCTTGCTGCTTCCGCTGAAACGCAGCCGGAGAGGACCCAACCGAACTGAGTTTCTTGCGCGATTGGTGTTCCTGGTGCTTCTCTTCGAACTCCTTGACCAATGATGTTGCTGTAGATGTCAGCTCCGAGAATTACGTCGATTTGACTGGGATGTGCAAAGCTTGGATCCGCGAGGTTGAGTCCTCGTAGATGAGGCCAGTCTTCGACGAGAAGTCGAAATGAGGGTAGATACGATGTGAGTCGTGGAAGCACGAGTGCCTCCACCTGACATGAGAACGAGGTGTGAGCACGAGATTGGAGTTGCAATGTCGCGATGCCGCGAGTCACTGCCGATTGATGAGCTCCGACGCCAATGATCGGTATCGTTGCTTGATGCCGACGTAGTCGCAATTGTTGCGCTAGCGACTCCGTGACGAATGAACTTTCGGATCCTTGATCGAGTAGAGCGCGAGCGATGATTCTTTCTCCAGTCTCCGGATTCGAAGCGATCAATTGCACTGTGGCGAGAAGAACTGGAGAGCGCTTGATCATTGTAGGCTGAGCTGAGTGGTTGCTCACCTGAGAGGCGCTGTTCGAGATCGGTGCGTTCTGCACTGCAGGTTGCGCTACTGCGGCCTGTCCTTGAGATGTGCCGCTGTTGGCAGCTGTCGAGATTGAAGAAGAGTTTCGATGCAGCAAGGAATGATGTCGACCGTTGCACACGCGACACGTTTTGTTGGATCGACAGTCCTTCTGCTGATGTGGACCGAGACAATTGAAGCAAAGCTTTTTCGCAGAAACCACTTCCCTTCTTTGATCCAGAGATTTGTCGCGAAAGGTCGAACAGAACGCGATGTAGTGGTTGCCTTTGCAACAAGCACACGACTGTTCCTTTGATTGCGCTGTATGTGACCTTGTCGTCTGAAGATTTGACCTTCCTTGCGATGAGTGCGGCTTCGACGTCGCGATTTGATTATGAGCATGAGCTTGCTCCACGGCTTCGAGGGTGTGGATGCGACCGATGAGAAACGCCTTGAGCTCCGCAAACGTGGGGGGCTCGAGTTTCTCGCTAACACTTTTCTCCCACTCTTCGAGAGATGCTGGGTCGAGCTTGCGAATCGTCATGTGCACGATGATGTGATCCCCTAATTTCTCGGGACTATCGAGAAGTTTGAATGCGCCAAGAGCTTCGCAAGTGTTGCTGTGCAAGCTCTTCAGTTCTGATGACGACTTTTTCGTGACACGAGGAATCGCGAAAAGTGTCGCGAGATGAGAATCCGTCAAAAGTCTCTTGTTTTCGTACCGTGAGACGAGAGTTTCCCAGGCTCGAGGGAAGTTTTCAGCGGTAAGAGCGATGTTTTTAATGAGTTGTGACGGTTCATCGGTGAGACTTGTTTTTAGGTAGTGCAGTTTTTCCACTTCCGAGAGTTGCGAATTTTCGCGAACGTTTGATGTGAAGAGGTCGTGGACAGACTTCCAGTCTGAGTAATTGCCCGAGAACGTAGGCAATTCGATGCGTGGTAGCCGTTTTGAGGCTCCTCCAGTTGTGAGTTGGGGGGCTACGGCTGTTGGCACGATCGGTGCCGATAGAGTCTTGAGAGTTCCGAGTAGATCGAGCATCTCTCCCTTCGCGTTTAAGTATTGCTCTTCGCACTGTCCGTAATAGTCTTTCGCGAAATACGAAAGTCTTTTGATAGCGTCGAGTTGATCACCTTTTGCTGCGATTCTAATTTGATCGACTGTCTCGTGCATGTCTTGGAACTTCAGCCAATTTGAATTTAAAGCATCTAATCGCGATTGCACTTGCCCGAGGGTTGTTTTTGCTTCACCGAGCTTGCGCAAGTTTTCGAGAGTGCGACAGATGCGCCTGAAGAGATCGGTCTGACGTTCAATGTATTCGTCGATCGTCATCTTGGCAAATGGGAAAGTGTAACTCACGCGACGAACAGAGTTTTCACGAACGAGATACGCACACAGTGATAATAGGGCGTCGCGATACACACTTCGAGAGATCGGTGTTGTTGACGCTCAGATCTTAGTCACGGTCACTACAGAGGACACCGCACGTTTGAATTTAACGGACGCGACTGATTTTGATGATGGTTTTCACCGATAACGATATTGTTCACTTTGATTACGTGAACTTTCGCAACTTGATGCACACGCGATAGTTCTGTTTCACTCACTGGCTAATTCGTTTTCCCGTAAGTCGCAACGATTCGAAAGATTCGACTCGATTCGATGATCCGATTCGATTCGCGACTGATCCGGCTCGAAGGACCAAAAAATGTTTAGAAAGATGGCAAAAGATATGGATCATCGACGTGGGATCCGCGAATTAGTGATGAGAACGAGTGTGAATAAAACGAAATGATGTAGAGATGTAGAGAGATGATAATTAACATTAACCGAGGATTTTTATTGGTTTTGATGCGGCGATACCGACCGTATCGCAAGAGAACGTTACAGAGAGTGAAGATTTTACAGAGCGAGAGAACACATAGATTATACACATACATGATTTCGAGATAGTAGACAATACATGAGATACAGCTGATGGGTTTTGAGTCGCGACACGGGCAAGCGGCGAGATTTGACGGAGAGACGGCAAGTAAACATTGCACGCGAGTGTGCGTACATGTGCGAGGACGATTTTGAGTGTCGCGAGACACACATTTAACTATTCGATACCTTGCCGAAACATAGAGGATGTAGGTATTTTGGGAATAGACTTTCTTACAGCTCATAACTGTGTTATCTCGACTGAGAGAAATTCACTAGCTTCAAACAATCGCGAAATAACTCTTTGTACGAATAGAAATGGAATTTACTGGACTCCTCCTAGAATTCGAGAAATAGAACTTTCGGAGGATGATTTGCAACAACATTTCCCTTCACATTCACAGAGCCTTGTTGAGAAATCTTCGATTTCGTTAAATTTAGCTCAGGTAGAATCGTTTAAATCTCTTTTGCTAGAATTTATAGATTCTTTCGCCAAAGATAGTGGTGATAAGGGCCGATGTACTTCTGTCAAGCACAAGATCGACGTCGGAGAGAGTTCACCAATAAAACAAGCTCCTCGAAGACTCGCTCTCAACGCCCGAGAAGAGGTTAAGAAGCTTGTGGAAGACATGCTAAAGAACGATGTTATTGAACCATCGTCTAGTCCCTGGGCCTCACCAATCGTCCTTGTTAACAAAAAGGACGGATACAAACGATTTTGTATCGATTACAGAAAGCTGAACGATATAACGAAGAAAGATTCTTACCCTCTACCCAGAATCGACGAGACACTCGACCTGATAGCTGGTGCAACTTGGTTCAGCACTATAGATCTTCAGAGCGGATACTGGCAGGTCGAAATGGATCCTCTAGATAAAGAAAAAACAGCTTTTGTTACGGGCTTAGGAGGATTATGGCAGTTCAAGGTTATGCCGTTTGGTTTGAGTAATGCCCCGGCTACCTTTGAACGAATGATGGAGGCTGTTCTCCATGGGCTCACTGGCAAAATATGCCTCGTTTATTTAGACGATATAATCGTTTTTGGCAAGAACTTTGAAGAAGAAGTTCAAAATCTCAGACAAGTTTTCGCTAGGCTGAAGCAAGCAGGTCTGAAAATGAGCCCGAAAAAATGTCATCTGTTCCAGAAAGAAGTAGGCTTCCTCGGACATATCGTTTCAGCACAAGGTGTGAAGACCGACCCATCTAAAATAGAGAAAGTTTCTTCTTGGCCGACACCTAAGAATAAAGAACAAATTCAAAGCTTTTTAGGCCTTTGTACGTATTACAGAAGATTTGTAAAAGGTTTCGCTAGTATAGCTAAACCTCTCCATTATTTGACCGGAATCAAGATTCCTTTTGACTGGACCCCGGAATGCGAAGAGGCTTTCAAGAAATTAAAAGAAAATCTTATTTCTTCGCCGATTTTAGCTTATCCAGAGGTCGAAATTCCTTTTATTTTAGATACGGATGCATCTCTTTCAGGAATAGGCGGGGTTCTGTCACAAATTCAGGGAGGTCAAGAGAGAGTGATAAGCTATTTCAGCAGAGTTTTGAGTAAAACCGAGAGGAATTATTGTGTCACTCGTAGAGAGCTTTTAGCTGTTGTTAAGACAGTAGTACATTTTCACCATTATTTGTACGGCAGGAGATTTTTGATACGTACAGATCATGCTTCTCTCAGGTGGCTACTTTCGTTTAAATCTCCCGAAGGTCAGGTAGCTAGATGGTTAGAAAGGCTCGGTCAGTACGATTTTGATATTCGTCATCGAGCAGGAATTCATCATGGAAACGCCGATGCTCTCTCTCGAAGACCCTGCGAGGAAATGCCAGAGTGTAAACAGTGTGCACGATTAGAGAAAACTCGTGACCCCTCTCTTATAATACGGAAGATTTCTTTCGAAAATAACCAGGAGGAATGGAGAAAATCGCAACAAGAGGACGATACTTTGAATCAAGTGAAGTCTTGGAAAGAAGCAGAAACTCGCCCGGACTGGCAGGATATATCTTTAGCCGAGCCAGATTTGAAAATTTATTGGGCTCAATGGGACTCTATTCTTTCAATTGATGGAATTTTATACCGAAAATAGGAATCTGCAGACTTGAAAGAAATCAGGTGGCAACTTTTGGTTCCCAGGTCACGAGTTCCAGAGATTCTTGCTCTTTATCATGATTCTCCTGCAGGCGGACACTTCGCGTCAAATAAAACTCTGGGCAGAATTCGCAACTTCTATTTTTGGCCCCGTTGCCGGATGGACGTTGAAGATTGGTGTCGAAGATGTCGAATCTGCACGGCAAAGAAAGGACCTCGAGCGAAGGGACAAAGCTCTCTTCAAATTTACAACGTGGGAGCTCCATTTGAAAGAATAGCGATGGACATTCTTGGACCTCTCCCGATAACCCATTCCGGAAATAAATATGCTGTGGTTATTGCTGATTATTTTACCAAGTGGCCAGAAGTGGTTCCTCTCGCTGATCAAGAAGCCTCTACTGTAGCACAGGCATTCGTTAAAGAGTTTATTTGTAGACACGGAGTTCCTCTAGAACTTCATACTGATCAAGGCCGAAATTTTGAGTCAACCTTAATGAAAGAGGTTACTCAGATTTTAGGGGTTAGAAAAACTCGTACAACTCCTTTGCATCCGCAATCTGACGGCATGATAGAGCGTCTGAATCGGACTTTGCTACAATATTTGTCGTCCTTCGTAGAACAGAATCAGAGAGACTGGGACTCCTGGATCCCTTTCTTCCTCTTATCTTACAGATCTGCGATTCATGAGACGACGAAGCAGACGCCAGCCCTCATGCTTACTGGAAGAAATCTTCGACTTCCGTCAGATTTAGAGAAAGGCCCTGTTCCTGTGCAAAGACAGCATCAAACAGATTATGCCTTTTCATTACAACAACGTTTAGAAGAAATTCATCACTTTGCTAGGAATAGAATTTCTATGGCTTCAGATAAATTGAAAACTCGTTATGATATTCGAGCCAGAGATTTAAAATTTAATCCTGGAGATTCTGTCTGGCTCTTTCAACCTCGAAGACAGAAAGGACGATGTCCAAAGCTACAAAGAAATTGGGAAGGCCCTTACTTAGTGGTTAACCGGATAAATGATGTTGTGTATAGAATCCGAAGATCTCCTCATTTGCGTCAGAAAGTGGTTCACTTGGATCGTCTTGCTCCTTTTGAAGAGGATCAACCTGGAACAGTCTCTCCAAGACCAGGGACATCCTTCCAGGTTAGATCTTCAAACGAACACCCTTGACGACTGTGATCGATTTGGCCTTCTTTACAGTCGGTTATCGATTGGGAGAAGAATTTACCGTTCGGAATTCATTAGAGTAAAACTCGACCGCTCACGATTATTATTGAAGGAAATATCGGATGTGGAAAAACAACTTTCACCAAGAGGTTTTTAGCAGATCGCCAGGTCTGTACACTTTTAGAACCTCTTGAAGAATATCGAAATGTAGCTGGAATTAATCTTCTAGATCTGATGTATCAAGACCCAGATCGTTATTGCTATTATTTTCAGCATTTCGCTCAAATGGTTATGTTAGATAGACATCTGCAGACGACTTCATTGCCTGTAAAGGTGATGGAAAGATCGATATTCAGTAGCAATTGTTTTGTAGAAGCTCGTCGAAGGTTAGGTAATTTTCGCGACTTCGAATCTCATTTATTGACAAAAAATTTTGATCTTCTCATTCGCTCGTCTGAGCTCAGAGTAGATTTGATTGTTTATTTGCGAGTTTCCCCAGAAACTTCTTTTGCTCGAGTTAGTTCCCGTTCTCGTGAGGAAGAATCGAGTATTTCTTTAGAGCTACTCAGAACTATTCATGAGGTTCATGAAGATTGGCTAGTAAAACAAACCTTTTCTTCTTTATCGGCTCCTGTTTTAGTTATCAATGCGGAAGCTACGGCCGATCAAGTTTTTAAAGATTTTTGTACTTCTTTAACAAGCGGATAGTATATAGTTAACTTGTACTTGCTTTATTAAGGGATACACTTAATTAAGTAAAAGACATAAAAAATGATAAAATAGATTTTCTTTATTAAAAAAAAATAAAGATTGTGAAAGGTTATGTTTTAAAAAAAAAATTCATTTTCTAGCAATCGATATTTTGCGTAGCTGGTCTCCATTTTGTAGGTTCAAGGCGTGATGACGCTTAGACGAAATCGGGTTTTGGTCGGCTCGATTTTACTACGTTGAATCTAATGTTGCTTCAAGCGTTGCTCTATAAATAAGAAAGAGTGATTTTAAAATGAGTTTGCTCTTTTCATTTGGATCTTTTAAATTAGAATTGAATCATTTCTTTTGATTAATAAATTTTTCAAAGAGCTTACATTTATTATCGTTGAGAAGGAGTCGGATTTCAGCACGGCTCCAGGGACCGTTGCCGTGTTGATTTAAGTTGAGTCCTGGTCAAGTACCTTCTTCGGGCTCGCGCTTCGTCGACAAGGTGCCGGACAGCGAGAAAGTGGCCTTGTCCGACACATTGTCGACGAGGTCTGGGGCGATTGGAAATCAGTTTTGGATGATGCCCCGACCGGCGTCCGTGCCGGCCGGGGAGCAACAACGATGTTTTCAATGAGAGGTTGTTTGTTTTCAAGAGATCTTTTGTTTTCCTGAAGGTTTTATTTCCTTCTAGAAATTTCTTCTTCAGAATCGAGTTTTGTGTCGGATAGGCTTTGGTTTATTTATGTGAAAAGAGCCACGATTATTTTTCGAGGTCGATGAGCGATTGCTTGACTTTCACATTTTATTAACCTTAAGTGTCAGTTTTTGTGAGCACTTTTTCAGGTTATTTGGCACAGCCTTTTCCTTCCAATCTTCCTCGATTCCTGAGGATGACTGGTGATCTTATTTTGAAGAAGGACGCAGAAATAATTCAGATAAGATCGTTTCTTTTCTTTTGAACACATATTCAATTTATTTTATTCAAGTATTCTCCCAAATTCACTTAGTGAATTTGAATTGTTATACCATCACTCACATTTGTCCTTCCAAAACTTTAGGGTGAACTATTTCTAAAGAAGTCACCCCACGATTTCCTTATTTCCTATGAACAGAAGTCTGTTTTCATCTTATTTGGTTCTGGAATTGTCGGTTCCCGGTTCGATGTTTTCATCTGAACCTGTTTCGGAGGGATCCATCATGAAGAAGATTGAATTTCTTTCCGACATCAATCTGGGCCGTTGCTGATAACTTTGAATTCATGAAGCCACATAACACTCAATAACACTAACCATTATAAAACATGGCACATAAATTTTTGAGATTATTTAACGCTCAACTATCTGCTCAAGGTTTTCTGTGGTTTACCTTGAGACTGTGGGCAAATGCCAGATAGTAAAAAAAAGGGAGTTCTTAATTTTTTTAGAGCCACAGCTCCAACTCACCTTTGAGCACTGACTACTAGAATACTTGTATGATTGTTTTATCTTTCCTGAGTCGGGACGACTCTTTTCCTCGGGGGGGAGTAGTGTTACAAAGGGTGAAATCACCCGTTTTGCCCCCTCTTTAATGATCTAGTAGTCAGCATAGATAAAAGACGTTTATAAACCTCTTATGTCTTTGAAAAGAATAAGGTTGCTGCGCCAACCAACATTATTGTGAAAACAGTCTTGTTTCAGACTTTAAATGAGAAACACGTATCTTGCATTAAAAGCATTTTTCACGATATTTTATTCACGCTCTTGATTTCTTTTGATTTGATAATAAGTAAACTCGCGGATCCATATCTTATTAACGTAACGTCAAAGTACGTTACAATAATAATAAATAAATAATTGTTAAGTATATGAATTCACATTTTTAAATCCATTAAATATCGTTTTGATGGTGAAACGTTTCCGCCCGATGGTGGGTCGTCCGAGGCGTCAAACATCAAATATTTACATCAATTCTATGTCTACAGTTTATCCTATAGCTATTGGGAGGCTGGGACAAACCCCCAAGGTACGGTGTCGGTCTGTCCAGGTATCAATTGCCGCTTGTCATCCTGCCAACTCAGAGCCAATTCTTTTTGTACGATCGTGCTTACTTCGTGTTTTTTGCTGCGTATTAAACACTGTGGAAGAGTCAACTCTCGGTAAGCCGTCAGACAGCGCTTATAATCATCAAACGTGATGCTATTTATCGATGAATTTCTTACACCCTTGGCACGCTTACTCACTTTTACGCCACTGTCATATTTTTCCCCATCCTCACCCATCGTAGTACATGTGTACAGCTTTGCTCGCAGTCCCACAAACTCTGTCATAATTTTACCATTATTTTCATCCTTCATTAGCCCTAGTTGTTTTTTGTTTTTAAGGGGAATACCATACACATTGTCGGGCGGATAGTCAGAGGTGTCAAACATTGTATCTACATCACGTTTGATGATATCGTAGATATTAGGCACATTGAATTGATAAATAAGGCTGTCTGTGTCGGTATACATCAATTTAGCCTGTTTATTCGAAAAGTTGGTTTTTATATAATTATAGTAGAAGTCGTAGAGAAAGATTTTTGACAGATCTAGAATTGATGCGCCGACGTAAATAGGTTTGGCGAAGTGAACTTTGACACGATTCGTTTCAATGATAACCATATCAGTGTCAAATACGGTGCAGCTGTGAAAGTTTGCTCGGGCAATAAGCGTTCTCGCACCACCTTTTCCCTCCCATTTTGTAACCAATTTAACATCTTTATGATTTCGCACATTCTCCATAGTCTTGCCGAACACAGCGTTATTCATGAGTTTGTAAAAGTTTTTCTCAAATTCATTCCTAGATTGCTTACGCATGTCTGTATTGAGCGTGATGTACGGCTCGAGCCATGGAGATTGCGCAAACTTCAAAATTCTATGCACTTTCGTTAATTTCAATCCTAAACTCAAACACTGTTTCAAATTTCTATAGTGCAATATATACTTTGTTTTGGGGTGAAGGGTGGTCGCGAGTTTGGCATTTTTACTACCTGGAGGAGTAAAATGTTCGGGACAAAGAGGTAAGTCTTTGTGATCCTCGTGGAGTTCTACAGGGTAGTCCAAATCTACCTCCAGAAAGTAACCGATCGGCGAATCGTCCGGATGGTTCGTTATATCGATGTGCTGATACTCCCACTCGAACGAACCGATTGGTAAATGCACGCTCATAGCTGCACCGTACAGGTTATTCACGTCAAAATACATGAGATACGATTCCGCTTTGTTTGGATCAAAATCTGTTCCCATGAATCTATTATTGGCCCGAGCGTGTCGATTAGAACATTGCGCTACGCCGCCTCGAATTGCTCTTTCAATAAATAACACCATTTCAGGGTTGTCTAAAAGTTGCAAATTTACATTAGTATGCTTGAGCATCGCGTCAAAAGCAAGCCCCGGTGCAGTGTAGTAGTGCAACGGATCTAAATTGTATGTTTTGAAGCAGCTAGCGCGGAAATTTTCGAAAATATCGGCAAGCAAAAGAACATCGGTCTTTAAATATAAATCTGAGTAGCCCCCCAATGACTCTGAATGGAATTCCCTCCAAACAGTTTTCGCGTGCTCGTAATCGGTGTCTGAAATATTTGCATCGCTGAGGTGCGAGTAGAAATGCTTCTTTGCAGGTAATCGCGGTTCATCGAGTTTCCCCCAACAATCGACGTATTCATAGGGAAAAACGCCTTTGCGGGTCATCAAACTGAACTGAGTCGGGTTATTATAAAATTTGCGTGTTATGCGTTTATCGGTATCGGTCAAATATGTGGAAAGCTTATCGATGCTGCTAGCCATAAATCGGAACGAATCGATGAATCTCAAGTGCATCATTGTTCCATCGACGCGTCTCGTGAAGGATATATATTTTTCCTTATTTATGGGTAGCAGTGTAATTTTACCAGGAAAAGTTGACGCGAGGGATTTTATTAAAAAGTGAGAATCGTAACCGGATAAATTGTGGAAAACTATTGGAATTGTGTGCGTCTCTCTGAAATTCAAATTACACCGATTATGAGCAGGACCACGATATTTACCCGTGAAGTGACAGTGATCGTAACACTTTTTCTCCTCGGGGGTAAACGGTTTTTCACAAATATAACAATTCTTTGCGCGCATGTGACGATCGCGTTGCACTTGGGTAAGAGACTTCATCGGAATTATGTTTTTGATGCGTGACTCTACTTGAATTGATAAATCTTTAAGCTGTTTCATAAACCAATCTATGCAATCGACACCGCGTTTACCGTGGAACTCCGATAAAGTCTCATCGTACGCGCAATGTACATAGTACGCTACACTGTGCGGGATATGCTTTTGAATTTCACAAGTCTTATGAGTTTCAAATTCATCTACAGGTTCAGGGATTAATATACATTCGAGATCGGCGTATACCGCAAATGGAACGGTGCCTTTGTTTTGAAAATTGGAAAATATTAAATCCTTACACTTGGGAAATTCCATGCGTACTTTATTTAGCATAATACAATCTTGCCGATGATTGTCGTAGGCGTGTTTCACGCTAAAGTGGCACAAACAATTGTCACATAAAAACAGTCGACCATCATGATTAGACAATTGTTTGCTCACCAATCGGGAAAGATCTTTAATCCAAGCAAAGTGGAATCTCGGTGCAAACTCACCAGTCATATCGTCTTCCGGATTACTCTCAACCATTAGAAGATGAATCGTGTCAATGTTTACGCTATGCAAATTTTTACTCAAATAAATTGGCACGATGACGCTTTTATTCGATTTTGCATGATGCGAAAAAGTTTGAGATT